>NW_027176969.1:527936-750436 GCF_023349555.1 Cebidichthys violaceus
GAGCATGTAAGGCTGTATAATTATACAGAGAATATACACACAGATAGGTCAGATGGGTCCTCTGTTTATTAGCTGAGGGGGTGGTCATGGTTTCAAATGATCTGCAAACCTTTTTCCTTTTTATTTTGGCTTCATTGCTTCAGTGCCCCTGACTTAAAGGGATAGCGTGGATGTTTTTGAAGTGGGGTTGAATGAGGTACTTATCGGCACGGTTCGAGTTTGAAGAAACAGGCAGGAGTACCAGCATGGGAGCAAAGTAATGTACTGCTGTGGACGTAGCCAGCTGGCTACGTCCACAGCAGTACATTACTTTGCTAAATATATATCTTCATGTTTTATCTTTTGGAGAATGGTGAGTAATAGTGTTAATACACACAGGTTGTAGTTAAAGGGCTAAAACCAGTGCTGTGTCTGAATAAAACTGGCACCGTTTTTCTGTCTTTTCTCTCTCTTAACAAGTTTGTCTGTCCCCCCCCCCCCCTTTCGTTTCCGACAGACGTTTGTTAATGGACAGCTGAGGCTGGAGGAAAGCAGGAGGAGGGGAAGGGGAAGTGTCCTTTTGATCCCTTCCAGAGATACTCCTCCCTCATGGTCGGTGAGTGTCTGAGTCAGGTTTGCTGCCGACGGGGAACAAAGCACAGAAAACTGCTGAGCGTTCAAAGTGCACCGACAGAAAATAGCGGCGTGCGACAACTGTGCGCAGAATCCAACTAGATGTCGCAAGACCCGAGCGCCAAATTTATTGGCACATGTTCGAAATGGCACCTTCGTAGCGCAACTCAACGCTCGCACGAATTAGTCAGACACAGACTGGTTGGATCAGTCCATTAGCCGACACATCATTTCGACATTGTTCCCTCTTTAATATGAATAATGTATTTCCAGGAATCTTTCCCCTCACCTCTCCTTCCTGTCCGACAGGAAGTGACCTGTATTCTGCTACATCCATCAACTTCTTGGGCTCTGAGCCGGTGGTTCTGCGCAGCTCCGACTTGGCTCTCCGCACAGAGTTTAAGAGCTCCTGGCTCAGTGGTGAGTTCCTCCCCCTGCAAACCCCCCCCCCTCCCCCCCAAAAAAAAACCACTAAAGTTTTATACGATGATGTGCAAAGTTAAGAGAGAATCTACTGCAGCAACACTATTTATGCACGCCGCAGTATTTTTCAGAGGCAACATTTTTCTAGACTTTTTCTGCACCTGTCCTAAATGATGATCTTTACTTGATTTCAGAGCCAAACTTTGTCTACATGGACTTTGTGGGTGAGAGTTTTGATAGTCCTGACGGCGATGATGATAAGGTGTACATGTTCTTCAGTGAGAATGCCATGGAGTACGACTTCTACAGCAAAGTCGCAGTGTCCCGAGTGGCCCGTGTCTGCAAGGTATGATTGCATAGTGTATACTGTATAAAAGCTTTTGTCAGAGACATGAAGAGAGAGAGAGAGAGAGAGAGACTAGGTTTAATAACATCCCTGTTTGAGGATGTGCAGTGATGTGTTTGGCCTCGCGCTCCCCTGTCTGACACACTGGTCTGGTTGTTTGGCGGTTAAGAGGAGCATCTGTCTCTGTGTTTAGGGGGATATGGGCGGCCAGCGGACACTGCAGAGGAAATGGACGACGTTCCTGAAAGCTCGTCTGGGTTGTTCCCTCCCTGAACCCAGCCTGCCGCCCATTGTCCAGGATGTCTTCCTGCTGAAGGACGAGGACTGGAGGCAGAGCGTCTTCTACGCCGTCTTCACTCCGCAGTCGTACGTGCTTGAATTTCAGTCCTGTAGTTTTATTAGTCTTAGGGTGGGTGTCGAGCTCTGGCGAGGTAGGAAGTCCGCTGAGCGGTCAGTGTGGAAGATTTAATAAGGTGTCTATAGTCACACAATTACTGGTCTAAAAACAAAACAAAAACTTTAAAGAATATTGTCCTTTTTGTTTCATTCATTATGTCAAAATACACCACTTAGCAGTTAATATCTATTTCTTTCTATTCAGATTTAAATTTCTTTCTTCACAGACATCCAAAAAAGCATTATTAAATAGATAAATATAAATAAAGAATTAATATTAAAAAATAAATAAAATATATATATATATATATATATATATATAGAGAGAGAGAGAGAGAAGACTAAAAACACAATAACATCCAGTTTAAATAAACAGCAGGCACAAATAAATTAAAATTAAAAAATTGTCATTATTGTGATTTATTATTTTTTTATTGACAGATGACATTTAAAAGGTGTTCTCCAGTCACTCAGTGATATAGTATTTAGCAGTTTGCGTGACTAAATGTGTTTGCTTTGGTGTTTCCAGGAGCTTGTCCCAGGTGTCTGCAGTATGTGCATTTAGAGTGTCTGACATTCGGGACATTTTCAACGAGGGCAAGTTTAAGACACCTGTCGCTGTGGAGACGTCCCACGTCAAGTGGGTGATGTACACCGGAGAGGTGCCGGTCCCCAGACCAGGAGCGGTGAGTCTAAAGACTTTTTTTTTCGCAGCCAGAAGTGATTCTAGGACATCAAAGCGTTCAAAGGCAAATATGAAGAAGAAAAGAAAAAAAAACACAATTCTGAAACTGAGGTTTTTGCAAATTTCAGTGCATCAATAACGTGGCACGTAACATGAGGATGAATCGCTCTCTGGACCTTCCTGACAAAACCCTCCAGTTCATCAGGGACCGCCCCCTCATGGAGGAGGCCGTTCAGCCGCTGACAGGAGGCCCGCTGCTGGTCAAGAGGGGAGCTTTGCTGACTCGGATTGTGGTGGACAGCGTGTTGGCGCTGGACGGACAGAGATATGCAGTCATGTTCATTGGCACTGGTAAAAAACTAAACTATGGGATATTTGTTAAAAAAAAAATAAATAGATTTTACAAAGATGAAAGTAGACCTGAACTTTTAATTGTACGTTTTTAAAGCCATCTGTACCTCTTAAGACACACATTCTGTATACGTAGTGAGAGTTACTACTGTGTGCTTATTATATGGGTATCAGATGGCCTTTTTTTCTGTGTGTGTGTGTGTGTGTGTGTCCTGATAGAAAACGGTTACATTCAGAAGGCCGTCAACTACGCAGGAGAGATGTTCATCATTGAGGAAATCCAGCTGTATGAAAGCCCCGTGCCTATTAACATCCTGCGCCTCTCGTCCAGCAAGGTAAACTCCTAATAAGTTGATCAACACAGTGGAAAAAATATGGTTGGGTTAGCTCAGCGTCATCATAGTTTGTCATCATTTACGGGTGTTTTTAATTGGCAAATATTGCACAATAAGCTTCAGCCAGAGTTTATATCGTAATTTAAATATGCTGTCACGCAATTGCTTCTAACAGGCAGTAGAGAGGCTTCAGTTGAAATGAAGATGAAGTGCTTTTGGGTTCATTTGTGTGTGTGTGTGTGTGCAAACAGGGCCAACTGTATGCAGGTTCACAGTTTGGCGTCGTCCAGATGCCGGTCAGTAACTGCAGCCGCTACGACTCCTGTGTGGACTGCATCCTGGCCAGGGATCCTTACTGTGCCTGGGACTTCAGCACCCAGCGGTGCTCCTCGGTCCACAGCTCGTCATCCTCCTCCTCCTCCTCAAGCACTGCAGTACAGAGTCTGAAGGAGGGCGACGTCACGCAATGTCCCCAGCCAGGTACGGTGACTTGTTTTTTGCATGCATTGCTGGGAACACTTTTTGTATGACTGTTATCCATCAGCACGCGGTGAGACCATCTTAATGTGTTTGTGTGTGTGTGTGTGTGTGTGTGTGTGTGTGTGTATTTATAGATCCAGTAGCAGCTGTGGACTTTACCCTCGTTCCAGAGAACAACATCCAGCTGCCTTGCCAGCTCCACTCCAACTTGGCTCAGGTCCTGTGGCGATTCTCTGACCGAGCACTTCACTCCAGCAACAAATACTACATCTACAGCGGGGGGCTCCTCATCCTGGGCGCCTCGGAATCGGACACCGGCCTTTACGCGTGTGACTCGGTGGAGCTGATCAACGGGAGGGCGTACAACCGGACCGTGGCGGTTTATCGATTGCGGCTCGACTCCGGCACGACTCCTGGCGACGGGGTGACGAATTCCTCGAACTCTACTCACAGCCTGAGCACAGCCGCGCCGGGGCCGGCGCCAAACCCGGACACCGAGGACCCGCCGTCCCCCGAGAACCAAAGCGACACGGGCAGGGTGACCCGTTTGGAGGTGGCCGTCGCTCTGCTGTCGCTGCTTTGTCTCGCCCTGATGGGCGTCATATTCTGGATCTGGAGTCAGGGACGCACGAAGGAGTGCTTCAAGTTTGCAAAGCGCACCGGGGAAAGCGAGGGGAAGAGGCAGTCGGCGGAATACACGCACATCCCGAACAGGACTTCAGAGATAAAGCTCCTGGGACCCGAGCCTGGGAGACCTTGCAGTGCCAACAATAATCACTCTGCTGTTGACTTCAAAGGGAACGGGGAGCACCACTTCACACCGATGGCCAACATTTCAAGTCTGGACGGTCTGGGATATATAAATGATGAGTCAGAGATTTGACTCTGCTGAGGTATAGAACTCAATCAAAGGCCAACAACAGCGCACCAATTATCTCCCTATAGGTGTGCTACTGTGGAGAAAAAAAGTTTTTCGCATTATAAATTCTTTTGATTGGCGTCCTGTTCCCCTTTGCCAATTTCCTCCACCGTCTATCATTTCTGTACGCTGACGAGGCAGCTCACGTTCACTGTAAAGACTTCTCTGGAGGAACTTTCACTCCAGGAAACGGTTGAAAAGTCATTTTTTTTTTATATATCTATTTTTTTGTATAATGATAATTTGTGAATAGACACTGTAATATATTGTGTACAGGCAAGAGCGTTTTTATTTTCAACTATTATTTATTTGTCGCAATGATGTTTTTTCTTTCAGCAATCATCATACCTGTGATCTAAGTCTTAATGTCTCTTAAATAGAGTCAGCAACAATGAACAAGTAGCAAACACTTTGACCTCTTGTTTCCAAGCAGATTTCATGTCATAAACTGTTTATTGAGTCAGAGAGCATACTGTCCAGTCTTTGGTTGTGTTAATAATTGATCAAGAGCATGTACTTCTTATTTCCGGGTAGCAGTAAAAAAACAATAGACTACAGACTTCCTGCTGTATTTAAAGGCACAGTGTGTAGGATTTGGTGGCATCTAGTGTTGCAGACAGGCAGCAACGTCTGAATCTGAAAAATGCCTTGAACTTGCATTCTTTCTAATGGCCATCAGGGGGCGACTCCTCCGGTTGTATAGAAGTCTATGAGAAAATTACTCTTCTTCTCATTTAATTTATCACGTCAGTAAACATTGTAAACATGAGTTTATGGTCTCAATCTCTAGTTTCAAGTCTTCTTCAATACAGCATGATGTTCATTTAGTACATTATGCTCCATTTAGAGTCAAACAGACCATAAAGCAGGGGATGCTTTAGGGCGGGGCTACTGTGATTGACAGGTCGCTGTTGTTACCAGAGCCGTACTCCTCGTCACTCCTTTGCAGTCCAAATATGGTCACTTCCGTTCACTGGTTGCAAAAAACCCCCAATATCGCGACGGCCAAAATGCCGAACTCGAGGATTCAAAACGTCACGTTCAATCAATGAGTGACATCAGAAAGAACGTCCTCTTCTTATATATATATATATATATATATATATATATATATATATATATATATATATATATATATATATATACACAGTATATATACACAGTCTCTGGTTGCAGATTGCAACCAACTGAACACCGGTCCGGTCACTCCATTTCCATGACTGTAGTAATGTGAGTCACCGAGTGCAAAGTACCTATCACGCTCAGAGGCCTTAACGTAATAATAATAATATTTTAAATTTCTGCTAATAGAGCCCCCTAAATCCTACGCACTGTGCCTTTAAGAATTCAAATAGGCGCTTTAAAGTGAACTTCATATCTCTGTAAACACATAAGATTATTTCACTGCAGTACATGTTGTATCATCGTTGAGAGTGAACTAGCGTGTCTATTGGGAAGCAGGAGTGTGAATCAGTGCATCTGAGACAAAGCACGGACAATCATTTTTTTTTTTTTTTTGTGTAACATTTTTTGAAAAATGCAGCCCTCGTTGATAATAATAATAAACTGTATTGGGAGTTTCACGTGTGTCTAGCTAGCAGTAGTGATTACCTTCTCGCTCAGTGCAACCGCTTGTTGTCTTGACGTTTTCCGACAGATACTCCTGTGGCGGGACGACAACAACAAAAACACACAAAACACGCCGACTCCACTGTTATCGCAGACCTGTTTGTTTTTGTGGAGAAAAAAAAAAAAAGAAAGGAAAAAAAAAAGTCTTAGACCAAACAAGATTACAGGAATACAGCTCAGTATCTGCTTTGTGTTTTTCCCAACTCTGTCATTAACAGCAGCGCTCAGAGCCGCCTTGCGTTTCATCTCAAGCAAGCTCTGTAGATATGAAAGGGCCGAAGTGAGTCTCTGCTCAATTATTCAGCAGTGCAGCATAAAGACGTTGTCATGAACAGAATTAATTCAAATATATTGATCTCACAAGGCAATAAATTCACATAGTATTGCCAATGCAGTTGCTTAGCATGTGGCTACGTTTACTGCAACGACTGTTTCAGTTTCTTTATTCTTAAAAAAAACAAAAAAAAGCCGGTGAGCTTCTACCGTGCTCATAAATTTCAGAAATCACTGTCTTTTATTATTATTAATTTTTTTTTTTTAGCTGCCCTCTCTCCTGTTCATCAGCCCGACTTTCACTCCCAGGATTTTAATGAGCTGCTCCTTTTAGTTCAGGCTGTCGTGTCATCACGCCACGACGCTCGCAGGCTTCTTTTTATCCCGCTAGCAGTTTCTTTGAACATTCCCTACTTGTATTTCTGAATAAATCAATACGACGCCAGTGTTTCTTTGCCAGGGAAAAGATTTTACACTGAGAAAAAAGAAGAAAAAAAAGAAACACACCAGAAGGCACAACCGGACCAGTGGTCCAGGGTAAGTGGTGTCGTTGAAGCCTGTATTTTGTATCAGTTTGTTGTAAAAGATCTTTAAAAGATGAAGGATGATAGTTATCTAATGCCACAGAGAGACATCTTTTAGTCGTCTTTAAATTGACATGAAAACATAAACAAATCAATAATACTACTACTTTCTCATATAACAGCAATAATACTATATAAAAAGATCGTGAAAAGTAAATCTAACCTTTAAAGGGGAACTATGCCCATTTTCAAAATTCATAAATGGTTTTCTTATTTTCTGAACTTTTCCCAAATCCCCAGAAAATTGAGTTATAAAACTCAAATTTGTGACGTCATCGAGTGTAAAGTGTCATGGAGTTGCTCCATAAACGGCATCTATCTTTTCGGACACACTGAACTATAATTGCCACCTCACTTCCTGACCTCGTGTGATCAAACAATTTGTGAGAATCATAAAAAAAAAATAAAAAAATATTACGCCTAGAAAAGCGGAATGTCACACATGCACTGATGTGACGGAGCCGTTATGAACATTAGTTGTCACTGCAGCGTTGCATTATGGGACATGTTTATGTCGACATAGCGCCTAGTGTCTGCATATTGTAATATTTCTAATATACCATCAGTTTCATGCTATGGTTTTGGACATACTTAACGATCTCACATATTCTTTCAGCGTGCTGAACAGCAAGTTAAGGTTCGGAGTTGTCTGGAACGCAGCATTACTTCTCTGGTTTCTGGCTTTGAGAGAAAGAGTAGCTCGTGTTCACAAGTACTGACTGGACTTTCCTTAAACCAGTGAACATACTGGAACTCTTTATTCAGAAGGTGTTCCCCTTCAACACGTTACCGTACTGTGACACTGGATGTGCTCGAGCTACTAAAACCCTTGAGCGGATAATATGAAACTCAAATTTCTCAAATTTTGACAACAAATTCCATTCAAAATGTATCCTTCGTTCAGCTCTGACAGACAAGACAATACGGGAATAAGAATATTTATTGAAATGGTGCAATATTTACAGGTCACTTTAACATATCCATTTTCAAAATACTAATCTTGGCAGTTGGCCGTGAAGGACACTTCCGTAACAAGAAAAGAAAAAAAAAACAAATCAAGGCTGCAGGCACCTTTTAAGCCCAGTTAGATCTTAAACTACTTGTTTGTATCGTTGAGCCAAAAATAAAAGTAGTTGACCTGTTTGATTATCTTCATAAGAAGCCACTTTTTGGGTTTAATCTTCACCGATGTTTGTTGGAATGACAGTAAAATCGGCCCACACTGAAACACAGAAGTACCAGACTGTATTTGAACACACCGCGACTACGGTTACATGCAAGACTTTCATTTCACCGTTGATCCATTCGCGGTTATTTTGCATCAGTTTCATGAGGTCATGTTCATTGAAAATAAGAGGATCCCGTTCAGTCCAATGCCTGTGGTCGGCTGCATGCGACAAGCACCCCGCAGTCACCCAAACACAAAAAAAAGAATTCAGTCTATCTGGTGGAGGAAAGTGAAAGCGACCGGAACATTGATAAGAGCAGATACGGTTCTGTCACCGCAGGGCGCTGAAAGCAAACAGTGCAGCTTTGGATATGCAGAAACTGAGAACACAATCTCTACTTTTGGGTGTGACTTTTCTCTTTTATACAGTATCAAAATAATGGAAAGAGGCAAATGTGTTTTGGCAAATCAGCGCTCAGTGAGAAATCACAGCTTTTTGAAATGTTTCCAATCGTTGCTTCACTGAAGCACAAGTCCAGTTCAACAGCAGCAGCAACAACAACAACAACAACAAAAGGCTTTTTAAAAGGCAAAGGTCAAGCGAGATTATTCCTCACATACAAAATCATCTGCACGCAATATTAAGGCGCATTTCAGAGAAATCACAGCCAAAGCAGGCGAGCGTGGAGATTTTTTCGAGCGCGGCGTATCAAAAATAAACCGCTGACAGAATAATACACGGAAAATAACGAAGGATAAAAATCGTGCAGTTCTCAGACGTGCTCTTGTTACAAAAAGGGGAAAGAAAAGAAAGAAAAAAAAAAACCCCTGTTGTTTGGCACACTACGACTCCTATCATGCAGATTTTGGCATTTCATAAAACTATCATAAAGGTCCATAAGGCACACGTCTTTCTTATACCGCTACCCTGAAACAGTTCGCACTATTTTTTGATATTCCAATTGCATAATTGCAAGACTTTTGAGCATAAAAGTGTCTCTCATTCATTTAAATAAACTAGATGTAAACAAAAGTTGAAATGGAATGGCATCATTAGAAGATATGATAAAACATAATTTTATAGCAATCCTATCTTCTCATTCAAAAAAACAAAACAAAACAATATATATATTTATACCTATGCATTTTGTCAGGTATGGGTGAGATGATTATGGTGCTTTTTGAAGAGGCGACCGGCTGTCTGTCTCCACCTGGAGGCGACTCCCGGGCTAGCCCCAGTGACTGTTGTCGGGATAGCTGGGCACCGCGGCCGGGTACTGGGGCAAGCTGGGGCCTTGGGCCGTCTGGGCCACGGCGTTAAACCCCGCCTCCCTCACCGGTGCGCTCTTCCACAGCCCGGTGCTCCACTCTTCCTGAGCGCGCTTCATGCTGCCGCCGCTGCCGCGGTACATTCTGTGCACCTGCCGCGAGAAAAAGAAAGAGGGGGAGGGGGGGGGAGTTCATAATGTGTGTTTGGGACAGGTTTCAAGCATCCCCCCCCCCCCCCCCAAAAAAAATAAAAATACAAGTGTGTGTTTTCAGCGTATGCGTTCACTCACCTTAATGAGGACCAGAGCCATTAAAGCGGTGACCACAGTGAAGAGCAGAGTTGTGATAAGCATCACTATAGCGGAGCCCACATTATAGCTGAAAAAGATCACTGTCGCAATCCAGCCGCTTTGATGTGTTGGTGAGAGTGAGATGGCGTTAGTGTATCACACAGTATGCAATTAGAAAAGTGGGATTTAATACAAATATCAAAAAAAGGTTACGAATGAGCCATTTAAAAGGGACAGTATGGGCGTTTTGAACATGCGCTGCTGTGGACTAAACGTGTTTTAGACGCCGTAAAAGCATTAATATCACTTTTACGCTTTACTTAGAATATTTTCACCGCCTCACCTTGGCGTCAGGCAGCCCTTTGCGACGAGGAGCTGAAGCTGTTATCTGTACTCAAAAACAGTCATTTTTCTCTCTCAGAACACAGGAGTTGCCGGTCTAGCGCTGCCCGGATTATTTTGTTTATTTATGTTATTGTATGACTTTTGGTGTTTTACGTCACACATTAACACAAACTAAGCGATCAAGGCAGCGGTAGACCAGCAACTCCCGTGTTCCGCGAGGCAAAAAATGACTGTTTTTGTCAATGGAGTCTGGTGGCTTTGAAGTGAGCGTAGACGGCTTTAACGGCTTCAGTTCTGACTGCTAAGTGAAGGCAGTGAAAATAATCTGAATATAGTGTACACTGAAACTGGTATTGTTTATAGGCGGGCCTTTCTTAAGTACGTCTGGCTGCTGCCCCCCCCCCGTTCACAGCAGAACACTGCTTTGCTCAGTGCACAGTGACTATTGATAAGTAACTCATGCAACTATCCCTCTAAGCAGTGAGGAAACCGTGGCAACCAGCGTAAAACTGACTTTACCTGACACACTGTATCATGAGTGAACAGTGTTATTAATATCACAAGAAGCTGTGCAGTTATTGGACACGAATATTTCTCAGTTTTAGGAAAGAAAAAAAAAATATTTTCACATATTAAATTAAATTATAAAAAAAAAAAATCTATGTGCGATTCTGACTGCAGGAATATAAATGTGAGATCACACATGATTTTATAATAAAATGATGAGAAATACACTCACAAAAAGAGAGACATAATATGAAATAACTATTAAAAATGTTCATTCTGAATTTAAGCTTGTTTTTATAAACGTGAATAATTTGATATAATAGTTTTTTAGAAACAGAACCTTTTTCTATTCCTGACTAAATTAAAACTAATATTGGAAGTCAATGGACGTAGTGTAACAAAAGAATAAAACCTTTCCTCCCCTATTTCCATTTAACACCAAGAGGCTGACGGTCGATTCATAGAAACAAAACTGTAAAAAGCTGCAGATCGTCAATACGACTCCCCAATTCATCGAGTGTGAAACTCAAGCGTCTGATGGAAAATAGATTTTCCAGCTGCCTCGATCATTTGACCGAAGCCCTCATGACCCAATCGCTGGTACAAAAAAAAAAAAAACAACACCAAACAAACTGGGCAGGCAACATGCGCACACGGTCCTCCAAAACTGGTTTGGGTCAACTCACCTTGTTCCCCAGCCAGGTATGCCGATAGTCTGGATGAGGGCCAGGACACACTGCAGGAAGAAGATGAAGAAGAAGGCCATGAAGTTGAACGAGCTATCGGCCCTGTGAACAAAAGAGAAGACCGGAGGGATGGTACGGTAGAACACGACGCTCTATTGATGTTGCTGCTTCCTCCTACTAGTTGTCAACATGTGGGTCTGTACAGAAACAACTTCTGTTTCTGTAACTATATGAACTTTGTTTTTAAATGTACCAACCTAAATCCTGTTGTTTTTACAATAAAAATGGAATTTGTATGTTTGGGATTCTGCCTGTGTGTGTGTGTGTGTGTGTGTGTGTGTGTGTGTGTGTGTGTAATGTGATATTTTAACCTGTGAAGTACCCAGAGGCTCTTTTTGGGCGGGGTGCCCTTTAAATGTGACATTTTCAGACGGTGACTAACCTGAAGGCTTTGTAGAGCGGTCGAAACCAACAGGTGTAACTGCAGGGGCTGAAGAGGATGAGCCAGAGGAGCGAAAAGCCGAAGTTGGTGGCACCTCCGCCCCCAGCCCACCAAGCGATACACGAGATCACGTTTAAACACAGCGTGCCCGAATACACTGCGGGGGGGGAGAGGACAGTAGAGACGTGGACAAAAGAGAGAAAAAAAGAGAATACGGGTCGTGATGCATGTTCGTCTTCCGAAACAAATGACAAAGACAAAAGTTAGGAAATGTATGTGACAACACGCACTCATCCAAAGTGTGTAGATTCTGCGCATTAACGGCTGGTGGAGTTCAGGAATCTCCTCTTCAATGTTGTGGTAGAAGCACGGCTTTATCCTCATGAACTGAGGGATGGGAGGGAAGTTATTCACCCGATCTGAAACAGAAGAAAGCTCTCATTACGATGTTACTAATTATTGTTAATATTATATGTGTGTTTGAGAGGCAGAAGAGAGAGGGATGGGGAAATGTGGATGATGGATAGATAAATGGATAATTAGGTAGATAAATAGATGGATAGATAGATAAATGGATAATTAGGTAGATAAATAGATGGATAGATAGATAAATGGATAGATGTATAAATAGATAGATAGATAAATAAATAGATGGATGGATAGATAAATGGATGAATAGATAAATAGATAGATAGATAAATAGATAGATAGATAAATACATAAATGGATATATATATATATATATATATATAAATAGGTAGGTAGATAAATGGATAGATAGATAGATACATAGATAAATGGATAAACAGATAAATAGACAGATAAATGGATAAATAGATAGATAGACAAATAGATGGATAGATAGATAAATGGATGAATAGATAAATAGATAGATAGATAAATGGATAAACAGATAGATAAATAGACAGATAAATGGATAAATAGATAGATAAATAGATAGATAGAAAAACGTTTAAAGTGACAAACCTCCCATCTTGAAATTCCAATTCTTCCCTGGATAGTAGGAAAATACAGAAATAAGCTGTTAACGCCATGCATTTACCGTTACATGCTACTGCTAACCTTCAACCAGTTAAAGTAGAGGCTACACATTCAAACTTTGGTCGAACTGTTTACCAATGCTAAAACAAACATTAAACTATGCAGCTTTCGTTCTAACTATGCCTGTGTGAAGTTGGCATGTGTTCACATTGACTGTAGAGATATTATACAGTAGATAGCCAAAGCGCGTTGTTGAGCAACTCTGTAACGTTAACGCTAGTCCAATGTATTTACACCTAACAAACCAACGTGACACGTAATACAGATATGTCAATATTACCGGAATAAAGCGTGTATCTCTTCACGTTACCGACGACAACTGCAGGGGTCCGAGAATCATTCAGGATGCGCCTTTTTTTTTCCCCCAGAGCCCCTCGAACACACTGCGGCTGCGCCACGTCGTAGCGTTTGTAGTTCTGGACTTGCTTACAGCCAACGCGCTCCGGGGCCTAAAGAACTACAAGTCCCAGGATTCACGCGGGCAGTAAACGGGAAAAACGCGTGACTACAACATGACACCCGAGCCAAACGGATGCCACCCATGCAGCGATAAGAATCTGTAAACAGTTAAGGAGCTTTAGGGCAGATGGTAGGCCATTATCGCCTCGGGGCAGATAAGCGGAACACTTGTTGCCGTAATTGATCAGCTTTTGACAACTTTATCACTGATACCAGCAATACTGTGGGTGGTGACAACTATATTTTAGACAACATGTAAAAAAGACAGGATGAAAATACATCATCTACAAACATGCAGAGGATATAATGTGCTAAACTTAATTCATTATAAGTATTGTTGAGTGAACAGTCATCCAGGGAGGGACAGTCTCAGTGGACTATCTTCTTTCATTGTGCTATAAACAACATGGCTACCCACAATTCTGAAAGTCAAACTCCGCGGCCAATCACAAAGCCCCAAACATCATAAAGAAGGCGGTGCTCTGTGAGACACAGCTGACATCTTTCCGTTTTACAGCGCAGGGTGTCCCGGAACAGGGTGAATGAAAACATAACCAGATTTAGACCACTGGATGAAATGAGCTCACATAATTACATCTTTTTGAGGAGCATTTTAACTATAACACCACATTTGAAACTCTAGTGCTCTTAAAAATCTCCCAAAGCGCTTTACTAACACGAAACACCGACCAAACGTGCAACGCCGTTGTACCAAACAAACGCCCCCCATCAGTGATCAGTAACTTGGCTTTGACCAATCAGCGACGGTTATTGATGCAAGTGACACACTCCCGCCAATTCTGATTTGGGAGCGCGAGGCAGGCAGCGGGGGTATAGGGAGTATGTGGGAGATGCGGAAAGAGAATGCGTGATGTTTTACGTGAAATAAATTAGAAAATACATGTTTTAAATAGCAACGTACTCGTTGGTTCGCTGTCGGGGGACGTTTTCGGTTGTTTACCCCTCCTGTACCGTTGTTTTTACCGAAGAATCCCGCAAACGTGAGGCGCCCCGGTGTAGTGGTTGGGATGTTGGCGGCGGAGAACCCATCTGTGGACGTACCTTTGGCCGCTCCGACTGTCCGTAGAAGAGGTAACTTAATGCTAATGCTGTTTCTAGCTAGCTTACGGATGGTTCTATCAACTTGCCAAAATGTCTTTTACTATCAGATAGAGGTGATATAGTTTCGCACTGTACAGCTAGCCTTGCTGCCCCTGGCATTGCTAATGTTATCATGTCTCCTAACCTAAATTCAGTAACTTTAACGTCAACTGAGACACAATAACGTTAAGTTTAAGTAAGTTAGGCATATAACTAGAAGTGTTTTACTGTCACAAGGATGTAACCATGGCTTGTTAACCTAGTAGCAAACCTGCTCTTTTACCGTTGCTAGGTCATTGCCGAAGGTGCCCAGCGGTAGCTGGTTTTGTTATAGGTTAGCAGCCAAGCTAACCTTAGTCACATTAGCATATTTTAGTTGGGTATCGTTAGCAGTTTTCATGGGTGAAACTCCAGAGCTGCTCCGTTTGTCTTTTGCTCGTTCGAACACCAATCTTTCTTGTGGCTACAGTAACGTTAACTTAAATGCGACATATTATCCCGAGTGCGAAGGTTTCAGTATTGTGTTTTTTCCGGGCATGCATCCTTTGCCTGACAGCCGTGCAGAGTGCCTGCTCTGCGGCTCTCGACTGGGCCTTCAGCACGGACTAATAAAACCGAATGGCGGGAGAGCTAAACCAAACACAACCATTGCGTTCATTGTGACACCGTGATATTAACACACCGGTGTTGTAAGCTTTTTATTCATTGGTTTATTTGATAAGGGACAGCGCACATTAAGCCAAGAGGCTATTTTTCATCTGTAGTCCCAAGAGGCAGATGTTACAAAGTAAACCTAAACACAGAATAGAAGATTATATTTACAAAGTTATGCAATATTGATATAAGTAGTATCATCATTCAGGAGACTTATACTACATTGTCAAGTACTATTAAGACATTCAACACACAACAAAGCAAATGAAATGAGGAATAACTATGTTAAATAGAAACATGGACTAAAGACAAGATTATGCTGCATTGTTAGACACTAAAAACATCCATGTCAGAGATGAGGTGATGAGGGTCGACCGGAAATTTCAAGACAGACAGGTGACAACAGACAGATCGAGGGAAGTTCAACGCGGACATGTTGAACTTCACACGTGACCTTTTAATACAACGCTTTAAATAATGATACTAAAGAAAGACTTATCAATACAGGGTGATGGAGGTTTGATGAGCCACAGCACACTTGCTGCACTGGCATGTGGTTATTACAGAAGTAAATGAATCTTACGTTGCTGTAAGCAGAGTCTTCATTCAAAAAAAAAGTGTGTGATTTGAGTTGTTAGGTGTGAAAGCTATTCTCAGTGGTTGTCACTTTAAGTCGTATTTTATTCTGCAACGAAGAACTTCATCTGTTATCAGTTGCACCGTTTTCTGTGTCCAATCTAACAGTTTGTTTTTGTTTGGAAGTATTATTTTCTGATGCACCTTTTTTGTTCTTCTCTTTGTTCAGGGATGGATTGTAAATCGAGGAACAATGCCAACAAGAAACTTATCCAAGGTAAACGCGACATTCAATCTTTTGACACGATTAAAGTGTTACCAATGAGAATAAGGCGTCATCAGATGCCATCATATATGGTTATAGCCCTCTACAGCAGTTTTTAAACCCATTACATCTGTGTCGTCACTGACATTACTTTGTTTGTAGTCTATCAATTAACACATTAATTAACTTTTGTAAATATTTATTAATTTGTTACATGTTTTGTTTCTCTCAGACTGCATTTTGATAAACAACTTTGCGACATAACAGCCATTATAGTGACACTTTTTACACTTTTTTTAAAATTCTCCCTGCAGCTCGTCTCCCATTCAAGCGCATGAACCCTGAGCCGAAAGAGAACCAGCCGCCTAAGCGCCCTTGTGCACATGCCTGCCCCAATCCAGGAGTCCCAGACAGGGAGAATGAGTCGTCTGCACCCCCCGCACACAGTGGACCGCCCTTGGTCAATGGTCGCGGGCCCCTTGATGGCTTCCTGAGCCGTAGGCGCGCTGCACCCTCAGATGAGAACATGGTTATAGATCTGACCGAGGACAACACCTCGTCTCCCAAAAAGTGCCTTGTTTCACCCGCTGCTGCCTCTCCCGGCCTCCGAGCAAAAGACGAGGATCAGGGCAAAACTGAAACCGCAGCCTCTGGGAAATCCATCAACGTGGATCACACTCCTAAAACACACACTTTGGACTGCACGGTAGACAGCGAGGAGGAGGAGGAGGAGGAGGAGGAGGAAGAAGAAGAGGAGGAGATGGAGGAGGAGGAGGAGGAGGAGGAGGAGGAAGAAGATGATGGTAATCAGACAGCATCCAATTCACTGCTTGACTCAACGCAGGATTCTGAAAGTGAGCCAGAGGAGGAGTCGGGAAACGTTTCCAGTTTAGGAAACCAGTCCGTGCTGTCGGCTTCATCGGTCGGCTCCACATCCGAAAGCTCACCGGAGGAGTCCAAGACCGATGACATCACGCCCACTAGTACACCTAAAGTATGTCCATCTGCCATTGCTTGCTTTTTTTTTTTTTTAATTTAATCACACTTTTGGGCTGTGCAGTATTAGCTGATACAGTGTTACACACTATACTTTTATCAGTATTCCTAAGAGTTCATTTGGTAAAGCATCGGCATACATCACACACAAACAAATGATTCATCACAAAGTACATCACGTCATGTACTTTTTTTAGTTTTTAATTTGAGTTTTTCCTCGCAGCAGCCAAAGACCACCCCCAAGATACCATCTGATCAGAAAACCATCAAAAGACGCTCACTGAAGGTGAGACTTTTTATACACCTATAAGTTGTCTGTTTAGTAACACGGCTACTTTGTTATTTATTAAAACTGTTGTAATGTAATTAAACTGAGCGGGCTTTTGTAATTCTAGAGTGAACAAGACGAGAAGCTCCGTCTGCGACAGGAGAAAGAACGCCAGAAGGAAGAGGCTAAAGCCGAGAAGATGAAAAAGAAGGAAGAGGCTCGCAAGCTTAAAGATGAGCAAGAAAGGGAAAAACGCGAGAAAAAAGAAAAGGAGAAACGCGAGAAAAAGGAGAAGGAAGATAAGGAAAAGGCTGACAAGCTGAAAGCAAAAGAGGAGATGAGGAAATCAAAGCTAGAGTGAGTAATGCAAGTTTCCTGTTGCTCCTTAAGTTGAGACTTATCCATCTGGCATGTTTCTGTTCCGTTAGTCAGTGATGGGTAAAAATGCAAAAACACACACATTGATTTCTGCATGTTAAATGTTTTGCTTTGAACTTGTTTTAGGGCAAAGCTTGAAGAAAAACGGAAGAAGGAAGAGGAGAAGCAAATGAAGGAAGAGGAGAAACGGTTGAAAGAAGAGAAGGATGTAAGTTTGTGTGAGCTAGGTAGAAGCTCCGACGTCTGTGTTTTAATATTTGTAATGGATCCATTGATGAATAATCTGTTAACCGGCGTGTATCTGTTCACAGCGCCTCAAAGCCGAGAAAGCAGAAATTACACGTTTTCTGCAGAAATCCAAGATCCAACAGGCTCCAAAGGTCAGTAGACGTCACACCTAACAACAGGGGCTCACTGGAGCACTGTGCTGTTTCCTAAAAGCTAGCGATAAAGTTTAATTGAGTTGCATTACATCCTCTTATCCCCTGTACACCCCCCTTTAACTAAGACAGTCAATTAAATGAATAAATGTTAATATAACTGCAAACGTTGCCGTTTCAGACACTCGCAGCTGCGTGTGGGAAGTTTGCTCCATTTGAGATCAAAGAACACATGGCTCTGGCTCCACTGTGCCGGGTTCAGTGTGAGGACGCCGTCCTGGAGGAGCTGGACCGGTATTTGTTGAACCCCGCCGAGAACCTGAATGGACTCAAAGACTGGATCGGGCCAAAACCCCGCAGCTCGGGACCCACCAACCCCAGACAGAGAGACTCGCTCTGGTAAGCCCGTTGTGAATAACCTCAGTTTTGTGCTCTGCTGACACTAAATGATACATGGTGGGGTTACAATGACGGAAATGGCCAGTTTGAGCTGTTAACGGACAAACAGGAAGTTATCGATACACTGATCCAATATTTTACTCCCCGGACTCCTTCACCCAACCTCAGTGTATCGGCTGCTACCTAGCCTGATGCCAGAGCTCCTTTCCTCAAATTGAACCCGTGTGCATCACATGGGACATTTGGGGCTTTTTCATTTTGTGATAATTTTGTCAACGTCCATGCATATCGCAAGGGTGATAGGTATCAATAACATGCTGGTTGAAAGAGACAGGATTATTATAGTAATATTGAAAAGGGAAAATGATTGTCTCATTGTTAATAAGCTTTCCAGCAATGCATTTCTCAAACTATCAATTTACCGCATTGTAGCGTTGGGGAAGAACCACATCTCCCATCATGTCTTCCTGGTTCTGAGTGCTGGACTAAGTTTGTTACGTTTGGTGTTTTAGCTTCTGTCTGTTCAGATCATGGTGGCTTGTGTTGATAATAGTTATTTTTGTGCTGGATTATAGTTTTTAGTTACATTAAGTGAGGTTTTTGTAAACGGATTTGTAAAAACAAAATTGCATCCCTATTATTATTCTCAGTTCTTATCAAATCAGAGCTGCTGCTTTTCCCTTTGCGGCTTTTATGTTATGTGCCAAATGTTTCTTAATGCAGGACAAAAATATATATAGATAGATATGAATCCATACGGCGGGTGGAAAAGGCTTCACTGAGCCAATCTGCTGAACATCGTAGCTTCTCCATTGTTTGTTGATCTAAAAGCAGTCCTCCTTTCTCAGACATTCTTATTAATCAAGTTTCGTTTATCCTTTTTAATAAAGCGTATTTTGTCCACGCAGGACATGTGTGAAATATCACAACTGTGCTTTCCAAACCAATAATGTGATTCTACATTTGTTGCCTACATATATTTTATCAAACAAACTTTCCATTTGGCTGCATGTTTGGTTTTTTTCCTTTACATTTTATTAAAAGCTCACTTGCTTCAAAAATGTTCATGGCTGTGGGATCCCTCCGTTATATTTACAAATCAAATCCATTTCCCTGTGGCTTTATGATTTTAAACATTCTTTCCCTCCGTCTTCCTCCACCTCTGCTTCTTCCCTCAGCGAGTGTACAACAGCAGACGGGCCAGAACCGGACGGCGTGCCGGATCGTAAGCGCTGTGGACCCATGAAGCTGCTGCAGTTCCACGCAAACTACCGTCCAGCGTACTGGGGCACCTGGAGTAAGAAGAGCTCACACATCTCAGCTCGCTGCCCCATCAAACAAGACAAGGTAACGCTATTTAGCAAAGGCATCAGTCTGTCCAGATCCCAACTGGTCTTAGCATGTAATATATGTACTTAGTGGTAGTTGAATTGGGTTATTTTAACATGTTTTTAAATGTAACAGAAGGCCCAGATTACATTTTTTTTCTTCACTTTTTAGCTTTTATTCAATATTTGACTTCTTCCAAGAATCGTGTTTGTGTCGCTGTGACGCTAACCTCTGTGTTCTGTCGCCACAGGATCTGTTCGACTATGAGGTGGACAGCGATGAAGAATGGGAGGAAGAGGAACCGGGAGAATCCCTGTCACACAGTGAAGGGGTGAGCGTCCTTTATTCTAACATTTTCCCTATTTATTTAGTGTCTATCTTCATCGATGTCCAGTATCATAGTTTAAACGCATGCAGAAGTACTCTGGTATCTACGAATAGTTTGTGAATAACACTATTGCCCACCAAAGGATACGTCTTTATTTTTCCCACATCTCAGGCAGCCACTAGTTTCCTTTTCTCTCATTAAACCACACAAACCAACTTGTACGGCCTCGAAACTGGCAGAGCAGTAGTGAGCAGTGACCATTTTATAGAAAATACTTTAAAACATACAAAAGCATTAGCTTTAGCATTAGCATGATCTTTTTTAAAAGGCGTTGAATAAAAGTATAGCTAACAGTACATGTGTTGAGTTTGAACTGGCACCTTAAAGTACTTTTTTACTCTTTAGTGAAGCTGACTTTGAACCGTTTGATCGTTTTCAGGAAGACGAGGAGGAAGGAGGTGAAGATGATGACGATGATGACGGCTTCTTTGTTCCTCATGGCTACCTCTCAAACGATGAAGGCGCTCCAGAAGAAGAGGTGCGAAGGGAGCTGCAGTGTTTGTTGTCTTTTGAATAAATCTTTATTTGTCTCTCCTGGAGGATTTTATACAACAAGGGCGTTTTTTTTTTTTTTTTCATGGGATTAATTCGCACATCAATATATTTTTCCGAAATGTTGTTTTTGCCATGCGTACTTTTACGTTGAAGGCCTTTAATCTGACCGGTGTCGTTTGGATTTTGTCCTTTCAAAAATGTTTCTGCTTCCTGTTTGCGCCACTATTAACTACACACGCATGTATAACCTCCCAGGAGGGCGGAGACCTGGAGAAGCAGAAACTACGGCAGAAAGTGAAAGCAAAGGAGTGGGACGAGCTGATGTCCACCAAGAAGAGGATGAAGGTGCTGGACCCGGTGGTGAGGGGCTGCGTCTGGGAGGGGGAGGGACCTGTGATGCAGCTCTTCCGGCCGTATGCTTTGTGTCTCGTCGAGCCTTTACCCAAAGCAGACACCAGCCCCAGTCCAGAGGCCTTCACACAGAAGCGTCAGAGGGAAGCACAGTGTAAGTGTGTGTGTGTGTGTGTGTGTGTGTGTGTGTGTGTGTGTGTGTGTGTGTGTGTGTGTGTGTGTGTGTGTGTGTGTGTGTGTGTGTGTGTGTGTGTGTGTGTGTGTGTGTGTGTGTGAGCGACGTGATCCATGAGGGACGAGCTAAGCTGTGGGTGGACGATATTGCTTGTAGTTCTTGTGGATTGTTTTTCTCCAGGTGTCCAAATTTAGCTCATTTTACTCGTCTAATTGCACCATATTTTCTATAAGTAAGCATACAGTTAATAAGCGATTGTAATTTGGTTTAAAAACTACATGTAACTACATGATTAAATCTTTCTATAGAGGAATCAGAATGTGTTTCTGTGGAAGTTTGGATCCGTTTGTCTGTTTCTAACAAAATTCCTTTTAAAAGTGTTGATTATTTCTCAGCTATTGATTCGTTCTAACTAAACCTCTTTCGCTCTTTTCTCCCGCAGTACTCGGTCAGCTGCTGCCTCTGCTGCACGGCAACCTCAACAGCAGCAAAGTGATCATCACTGAGTTTCAGGAGTTTTGCCGTCGACAGGCGTCCTCCTCCTCCTCCTCTTCCTCCTCCTCCTCCTCCTCGTCATCGTCGCCTCCCGAACTGTCCAGTCCTCAGAGCCCGGCAGAAAACATCCCCACCAGGTGAAACAACGTTTGGTGATGACAGTTTCTGTGTAGACAAAATAAGACTCGCTGATGGAATGATGGAAGTAGTACAAAGTAAAACATAACGCAGTATTTATATTTTGAATTTATTGTCATTCTCTACGTACAGTGGAACCAAAAAATGCTTTTCTTCTGTGCTACAGTTGACTCATTCAGATTAAATACAATAAAAAAAGACATAAAACAAGTACAATGTCAAATATAATAGTTTTATCTACAAATATATTCAGCCGTTCACATGAGGTGCTTCAATTTTAGAGGGAGGAAATTTAAAGTACTGTAATACCTTGAAAATATCTCCTTTTGTAATTTTGTTAATATTTGTTTTTTATGTCAATAAAATAACCTTTTTCCCTCTTCCATCAGAATACAGGTGAAGCGCCTCATCAAGAGCAATGCTGTGTACGAGAAGCGCTCCACCTACCGGCGCTGCTGCTGGTTCGTTCACACGGAGGTCCTGTCCCGCTGTGGGCAGGAGGCTCTTCCCGTTCCCTGCCACTGGACCTACCTCACCGCCGGAGCTCGAGAAGAGTCCCGAGAAGAACCCCAGGCGGCCACGGGCTCTCAGGGGAACTCCCCCACCACCCCGCAGACCTCCTCCTCCACCGCGTCCTCGTCCTCCAACAAGAGGAAGAGCACGGGCAGCATGTCAATCACCAAGTTCATGAAGAAATGCACTGACCCAGAGCAGGTAGAGAAACGCACCACCATGCAGACCTCGCTGGAATACTTTAATTCTTTGTGCTTATCGTCATTTTTATAGAGATGTTTGTCCTTTTTACTGTCTCAAATGTTCCTAAATCCTCTGTTCTTGTCAGACGGAAGCAATGGAGACGGACGGTTTTCAAGCGGACACGGAGGAAGACGACGAGGAAGACTGTGTCCTCATCGCCACACAGAGTGGTGAGTCACACAGGAGGAATAAAATAACAAAAACTGTGACTTTTTAATGTTAACCCCCAGATTCCGACCATTTAGCGTCGTATAAAAACTGGGAGCAGATAGAAACGGCTAAATCCATCTACCAGCACATCTTAAGTGCACCACTGTGCAGACTATTTCTGGCTAAGCTAACCGCCTTTATTAATGTGCAGATGCAGCTGCAGTGTTCGTGCATCTCGCCTCATTCATTAACACCTGCAAAACTCTTGAAAGCGTCCAGTTTTGTCTGTTTTTTTTAACGCTCGTAAAATGTCCTCCAGGCTCAACCACAAAGACCTCCTCCAGTGAGGGAGGCTGCCTGATGGAGGTCACCCCCTCCGACACGGCGGCTCTCCCCGTGGCCAGCGCTGCTCCAACACTCGCCACCGCCTGAGGACCGGATAGTCCGGCTCCTCTGATCAAGCTACCGTGTCTCCCCCCCCCCCCCCCCTCCTCCTCACGAGTGTCTACCACCTGGTTCTGAACTGTACCGTGTCTCAGACGCAATCTTTCAAGCAAGAGGAAGCAGCACACTCTGAAACAGGCAACTCACAGCAGGTGACTTGTGCTCAGCAACAAGTTCTTTTTTTTTTATTATTATTAAATGAGTCATCTTGCCTGTTCGTGCCTAAAATCAGGACCGTGTGACTCTATTATTAAGGGCAGTTTTGTCCGATGTTGATTAACTGTGTGTCTGATTTTGTTTGCGTTGACGCGTCGGTCGGGCCTCTTTGAGTCTCTCTGGCACTGCTTTAGCTGCGGCGGGTCGGGTTGAGCAGAGGGAGGAAGAGCAGAACGAAAAATGCCCAAATGTTCATGAGAAGAAGCATTCAAGACATCGAGAACGCTGCATTATTTACGGTTCCTGACATGTTTGAATCCATGACGTTATTGTGTGTGTTTGTGTAATGTATATATATATAGTTTACCAGAAATAAGAGTTGGGAAATGAGAGGCTGAAAGTCCATCTGTACGTTTCCCTCCGATTGTTTCAATGGGTCCATTTATTCTGCGATTTCTAACTCTGACAACTCGCTGGAGTAGTTGCTAGATCTGTACTTGTACAGTTAGGTTCCAGTGTCACAATGTTTTATAAATATGTATTTTTTCAAGAATACTTGAACAGGATAAATTCATTAAACATGAATAAAAGTACTGCACTTTTATATTCTATTCATTCCTCGACGTTTCTTTTGGGGGCCTTTTTGAGTCGCTAATCTTTCTCATGAGGAACTGTTTCAGAATACGAGGCGCTGCAGAGCCTGAGGCTGCATTTTACAAAGCCTGCTCAAGGCGGGAATGTTGCTCCGCCGCGCTGTTCTGAATGAAAGGTACGAACACTGAGGGGGGGGAGTAGGTAGAGTTGAACACAATCCAATTCTGAGACACAAATGTGAAGTTAAGAGACTGCAAATGTTTTTTTAATCCTAACTGTATTACATCTCTAAAAGCAGCTGTAACAAAATGCTCTTCAACAGTATTTTTGAATTCTGGAGACAGATGTTGATGAGTTTCAGTCATTGTGCGATGGAGACAGATGTTGAGTTTCAGTCATTGTGCGGTGGAGACAGATGTTGATGAGTTTCAGTCATTGTACGGTGGAGACAGATGTTGATGAGTTTCAGTCATTGTACGGTGGAGACAGATGTTGAGTTTCAGTCATTGTGCAGTGGAGACAGATGTTGATGAGTTTCAGTCATTGTGCGATGAAGACAGAGGTTGATGAGTTTCAGTCATTGTGCGGTGGAGACAGATGTTGTTGAGTTTCAGTCATTGTGCGGTGGAGACAGATGTTGTTGAGTTTCAGTCATTGTGCGGTGGAGACAGATGTTGTTGAGTTTCAGTCATTGTGCGGTGGAGACAGATGTTGTTGAGTTTCAGTCATTGTGCGGTGGAGACAGATGTTGTTGAGTTTCAGTCATTGTGCGGTGGAGACAGATGTTGATGAGTTTCAGTCATTGTGCGATGGAGACAGATGTTGAGTTTCAGTCATTGTGCGGTGGAGACAGATGTTGATGAGTTTCAGTCATTGTGCGGTGGAGACATGTTGAGTTTCAGTCATTGTGCGGTGGAGACAGATGTTGAGTTTCAGTCATTGTGCGGTGGAGACAGATGTTGAGTTTCAGTCATTGTGCAGTGGAGACAGATGTTGATGAGTTTCAGTCATTGTGCGATGAAGACAGATGTTGTTGAGTTTCAGTCATTGTGCGGTGGAGACAGATGTTGTTGAGTTTCAGTCATTGTGCGGTGGAGACAGATGTTGTTGAGTTTCAGTCATTGTGCGGTGGAGACAGATGTTGATGAGTTTCAGTCATTGTGCGGTGGAGACAGATGTTGATGAGTTTCAGTCATTGTGCGGTGGAGACAGATGTTGTTGAGTTTCAGTCATTGTGCGGTGGAGACAGATGTTGATGAGTTTCAGTCATTGTGCGATGGAGACAGATGTTGAGTTTCAGTCATTGTGCGGTGGAGACAGATGTTGATGAGTTTCAGTCATTGTGCGGTGGAGACATGTTGAGTTTCAGTCATTGTGCGGTGGAGACAGATGTTGAGTTTCAGTCATTGTGCAGTGGAGACAGATGTTGATGAGTTTCAGTCATTGTGCGATGAAGACAGATGTTGATGAGTTTCAGTCATTGTGCGATGGAGACAGATGTTGATGTTGAGTTTCTGTCCAGGATTGTATTCAGGCTCACAGGAAACGGGCTAAACAAAAGGTGTGGGCATTAGGCTTCAACACTGCCAGCCCCCAAAATGTGTTTGTGTCAGTCTCGGGGGGGGGAGGGGACCCGACTGAAATCTGTGGATTTACAAAGGGTTACTTTTGTGTTGACAAAAGACCAAAAGGGAGGACAAGCTGGCTTCACATGGTGGTGGGACTCATCTCTACCAGGAAGTCACGCACAGAGTTAAATGAATGTAGAATAGTTTCTCTTAACACGGTGATTGGCAGTCAATTAAACAAGGAAACACAATTGTTGTGAAAAGTCACATAGTTCCTCAGCAGACGGTCGTCCTCCAGGGCTTCAGCTCGGTCAACATTAATCAACAATTCAGCTTCACCTCAGTGTGTGAGTGCTAATTTTCGTCTCCAGTACCTGGGCAGATAATTACTATTTAGTGGCCTAATATTATCAATACAAGTCCACAGCAAACACTACAGTACAACACAATAAAATACACAAATACATTACAAAAGCAGCTGATTTGTAAAACCAGAGATGAGGTAGTACGATTACTCGTGATTGCAGGTTTGGTTTGCTTTTAAGCCATCTCTTCAGTTTAAGGTAAATAACACTTTCTCTTAACTCGATAGGAACACTGTTCTCTGACAGAGAAGACCGTTTACCAAAACTTGCTTCGTCTGATTTATTCACTTGATAAACATGCTGTTGTCAGACGAGGAACTGAAGATATGGGCTTCAGTTCCTCGTGAGAACGGGGCCGTCAAGCGGTGAAAATATTCAAAACATATCGAACACTTAACCTGGTCTTGGTTCGTTTAATTACTTCTACATGTCCAACACTAGAATACTAAATATTCCTCAGTTGAAGGAGCTTTTTAAGGAACGTCAGCGTTGTAATGGTTCTTGTATATAAACAGTATGTCGAGTGTTGGTCGTGAAGTAGCTTCTCTTTAGGTACAGACTGACATCAAACACAGACATTCTTCATAATTCTGTTTATTAAACAAAACGGTTTAGATGCAATGCAAGCGATCTTGGTTACAGGCAGGTTATTATTATTAAAAAGCAACGGAATACGACTCGAGACCATCCAGACGGATCGGAACTGCTCACTAATTATTCTTCATACGGTTACAAAGCTGATGAAAGGAGAAAACACACATTCACACCCTTCCATTGAACACCTGTGTGGCCACTGAAGCAGAGATGTCGCTTCGGGCCGACTTCGCCTCACAAACGCTGAGATCGTGGATCCGATGTGTAACATTTAGAACCGGTTTAGAGTAGTGACAAGTCTACTGTAAAACAAACAATCTAACAACAGGACTTCTGATCCATTTCAGTCACATGTTTGTGTCCAACTCCCTCCGGATGAGACAGATGAGCGATGAGAGGTAGGTCGTTGTTGTCGTCTTAACCAACCGCAAACGGGAGAAACCTTATTTGGCTTTTATAGATTCATGTAGAGCAAAAACCAAAAAAAAAAAAATACACATATCGACCTTCAATGACATGTTTCAAGGGAAAGGATGTGAAACATTGTGGGTGGTAAAAGTAAAACGTTTGATCACTTCTTTGATTCTGCGTTTTAAATCCAGACCGTTTCTATCTCGAGGAAATGCGTTTGATACAAATACAAACTCAAGATGACGTTAAAGTGGAGTCCAAGCTGCCGGACTGAACAACAACATGAATCATGCCTGCGTGCCGAAGCAAGCTGCTCACATGAAGCGTCTGCAGTGAGCCTTTGCAAATGACTGTTTTTTTTTACATTTAGGGCACTCCTTTAGTGTTTTAAATAATCGTGAAAAAAAAGTGCTTAGAACGGCTAAATACAAGAACATATGTTGGCAGTAGAATCCCCATCACACTTATAAAACGTAATACAGCGGGGACTTTATTTCTACCGATGCTTGTTTTTGTTTGTCGGCAAGAATACAGGAAAAACTACTTCCATGAAACTTGTTGGACGGGTGCAGCATTAACCGAGGAAGGTCCAGTAAGTACCGGAGCTGATCCGAATCACAGGGCGGCTCCATGCAAGTCTGTAAATTATGTAAATCAGACTTGTTTGATTCATGATTGGGGCTTGTGCTTATACGCAATAAAAAAAACAACATTTAAAGTTGTTGTTTTTTTTTAATTTATCAAAGCAACCGGGGAAGGAGTGCAAGGCCAAACCGGGGAAGCACAAAAACCGTCGGCCGACAGACAAAATAAACAAAACACTGTTTTAAAGTTGAGCACAACGAAACGAAACGAAACGAGAAGCATTTCAAGTCATAGCCAGCCTGACCACAAAGGATAGTCTCTCTCTCTCTCTCTCTCTCTCTCTCTCTCTCTCTCTCTCTCTCTCTCTCTCTCTCTCTCTCTCTCTCTCTCTCTCTCTGTGTCCCCTCCCTGCTGTAATCCAGCTGTTGTGGAAGCAAGACGGACCGTTTACTACAAACACAGTGAAAACGAGGTCTCAGCATGCCACCCGACGGGTCGGTTGTTGGTTGGAGCACAGAGGACTTTTTCCGGTACTTCCTCCGGTACAACGTGCTGCAGTAGAGTGACATCATCCCCACGTGGAGAGAGAGAGAGAACACTATGCTCAGCAAAACAAGCGCATCGGGGTGAAGACGCCCCCTTTAGCCTATCACTGCTACTGACTTTAAGTTAGCATTTGTACAAAATAAACGTATCACTAGTCATTTGTGAGGGGGGGGGGAGGCAAATCCACCCCAGTAGTGCCAGCAGGTGAGGTGAGGTGGGGGTGTGGGGGTGGATTTCAGGGACAGCGTCTGCTCAGCTGAGGGTCCGAATGGTTTCCAGCAGCTCCGGTTTGAGGAGGGCGGGGCTCTTCCCACCCGCGGCTGCAATGTCCGCCTGTACGGCCGCATCCCAGGCAAACGTGAGCAGAGCAGCAGGGACCTGAAGGAGGGCGGGGACAATGTGAACAAACTGAAAAGGGTCGTTTGCTTCATGAATGTAGAGATCGAAATAATGACAAACGTCTGTCACGAGTAGCTGGAGCCAAAAGTTATTAAATATACAATATCAGGGAATGAGAAAACAGCAAATGTGTGCAGTTTTATTATATATGATGACTATTCTCTATTGTTCTTATTGTCATCAACATTTTATAATATATATATATATATATATATAAAGAAAATAATAAAAAAAAAAATATATATATATATAATAAAGAAAATAAAAAAAAAATATATATATATATATATATTTATAAATATATATATATATATATATATATATATATATATAAAAACTGGCTTGTGGAATCAGTTCCTTATTGGTTTCAGCCTTTCACTGAATTTGTTTGCAGTATACAAATAGAGAATATCACCAGTCTCACCATTAAATGATATCATAACTATGTGATGCACTACTTCATGTGGGGCCCCTCGGTCTCCACTCACCAAGTTACACTCTGCCAGTGCCACTTCTTCAGCCTCTTTGAGCTTCTGACCTCCAGGGGCGATGAGCTCGAAGGGCTGCCAGGCGTCCAGCAAAGACTCCCGCACAAACGCAAACAGCACAGGCAGCCGGTCCCACGCGTAAAAGGTCCCTGTGGCGACACATCATCTCCACTGACTCACTTCCGTTTCTATCAGGGCTTCTAAAAGGGTGGTATTGTTCGGCGGCATTATTGTGAATTACCTTGTAGCAGACTCCCATCAGGCAGTCTGATCCGGAGCAGGGTGTAGTTGTATTTCCTTCTCTCCCTCTGCTCCTCCTTCTCCCTCATGGCTTTGGTGCGCAGCATGGCGCTCTTCTCCACTATCTCGCTCCTGGGAAAAGCACAAAGGAGATGCAGGTCGCCGAGTTCAGGTTCTCTGAAAATGATGACGGAAAAACACCACCAGAGGGTGTGTGTGTGTGTGTGTGTGTGTGTGTGTGTGTGTGTGTGTGTGTGTGTGTGTGTGTGTGTGTGTGTGTGTGTGGTCGCTAGGAGAGGTGCATGGCATCACCCAGGGAAGCACTTAAAACAAGGCGGGGCTGAAGGGCTCCACCATCAGACAGCATTGATGTGCTCCAGCATGTTTACAGCATCAGCTCTCGGCTTCTTCTGTCATTCTTGTTCACAGCACGCGTCTAGACTCTAGACTCTAGACTCTAGACTCTAGACGATGCCACCGCTTCGTCCCACGAACTGGGAGGCCGTGTCGTAGAACACGAGCAACAACCGACCTGCTTGATGTGCAGACACACGTATGTGGTTGTTTAGCAACAGCCCAGTAATGCTTTGTGCAAGATTTAATCAGGCTAAAATGCAATCGACGTTGCCTAACCGCGTGTTGACTAAGCATTGCTCAAATAAGAAAACGCAGATAAAAGGAATCTGACATTGAACTTTACTCTGCCGTCCCGGCGTCACGACTACAACCAGAGTTTTACTGTTTAGTTAGACGTGTAACATGAAGACAGTCATGTAATCTGAATTACACAGTGCAACTTGGGATGCACTAATTGTTTAATTGTGTTTATTTTCCGATCGGTGGATCACGTTCTGAATTGTCGTAGATTGTAAAGATGCGCCGATCGAAACCGGACGGTTGTCAGCTGATCGGCCATGAGTCTCGTTTATCCAAATTTTTCTTTGGCGGTCAAGTTCGCATACATGTGATGCATTATATGGTTTACTAACACACGTCGTCTGCGTGGAAGTTCTTCGGCGTGAGTAGAAGAAGACGTAAAAGCTCGCAATTTGGAAGAACGTAACATTTGGAAGAACTTTGTTTGAGTACGGGATGGACCTGTAATTTGGTGCAGTTTGGGAAAGATCAGATGTGACATCCATCCCCAAGGAGTCTGTACCTCTGCTGCTGCTCCTTCTTGAGCTCCTCCGCCGTCAGGTTGTAGAACTCCGGCGGCAGCTCGAAGCGCTGGGCGTCGGGAGAGGCTCTGAACGCCTGAGGCTGTCTGTCCAGCTGAGCTCTGACCGGCTCGCCTCTCTGCAGACGATCCCTCCTCTCCTTCATCAGCTCCAGGGCATCGGGACTGTGCTCCAGTAAGACCAGGAACTCCTCTTCCTCCTCTGATCTCCAGCAAAGGCAAACGCAAATCAGAATATGCAGCGACCGACGGAATGTTGTCGGAAAGTTGTGTTTGCCACGTTGACTTTTTTTTTTTTTTTTTTTTTTAAAGGATCTGTCGTCTTGTTGGTGAGTAACTTGTTAGGATTCATTTACCTTGACCCTCTACAGGAAGCATGATGCTAGTGAAGCCCAGGGCCTCCAGGAACTCTCTACTGCCCTCCACACAACGCACTTTCTCCTGACATACATACAAAACAAATGGGATTAATATAAAGGAAATTGTGATGAGGTCCATGGTGCTGCGAGACTCTAGTTTCAAACTCACCTGGTACACCTTGTTGCTCAGTTTAATCTTCCTGTATTTCTCCTCTGTGGGATTCTTACATATATTCTCAATATATCTATAAAACAATAAGGACACATGAAATAACAAAATTGTTTAAAACATCAAATTAATGAGGATATTCAACTCTGACAACAGTCAAAAGCTGAACTTAAAGCTACTACAAGGAACTTTTACTTTCGCTTCATTTTGGCGGCCCCTGTGGACGATAGCGGTAGTGTTTCCGAGCACCAGAGTCTCATTTTACTACAGCGGGGGTCTGACAGTCTGCTACGTGCAGTCCTGGTTCTGGTCCTGGTTCTCCCGTGTCTCCCTTCCCTCCGGCGGGCCCAGCAATACGGCTTTGGCCTCCAGTGGCGTGGTGTAAAAGTTCCTCACAGCAGCTTTAATGTCAGCATGACGATCAAACCATCGCGTCTTACTTGCTTATGATGTCCACAGCAGCCTTCACTTTCTCTCTGTCTTTGTTGAATGTGTGGACCATCATAACTGAGGCCTCCACCGCGTCCTCCTCAAACCGCTGGCGGTAAAAAACAAGAGTGCATCTATCAACCAACGAGACTCGGCGGAATATTAAATGATCGTGTTGCAAACACATTCTAATTTGAGCTGAAACAACAACAACAACAACAAGTGACAGTATCTTCAGACGTACCATTAAAATGGCCTCTTTAATGTGTACTTCCCTCTCTCTCTTAGTTAAAGTGGCTCCGGTTAGCGGACAGGTGAAATACACACCTGACACTGACAAACAGGCGGGATCTATCACCGGCACTTTGGATCCCTGGGAAAGATGTTTCATTCATGAAATATCGTCAGACTAAATACCGATCACTGCGAGAGACAAGTATTATGTTAATGAAGTCACACACACACCTCTGCTGCGTCGGCCTTTTCTTTATCAGTCAGTGCAGCCGCCTCCAGTTCTCTTCTAACTACACGTACAGAAGAATCACGCAAAACTACATCGTTATTCTCGAATCAAACACTTACATAACAGTCTAAAGAACACAAATCATTGCACACATATGTTGCTGTTCATCTAAGCGTTACCTCTGAACACATCAGAATATTAAGTATTATTAATTAGGGAAACACCGGCCATGGATTTCATGGTTTGAGCATCTTAAGACAAAACCCCCCCAAAAAAAACAACACACAACAAAAAGCAGACCGAGCAAAAAAAAAAAAAAAACCTTCACCTTACCTCGAACACCGAAGAACAATAATGATGTATATTTTCCACAAAACAGATAAAAAACGATTAAAAAAATGCCTGTTTTATGATGAGTAGTTTTGTCTGTACAATAGAAGAACACATGCACATAATCAGTAAAATAATATCAGTGATAATAGTACTACATTGACACTAATATTACTTTATAATAAAGGACAGTCTGGTGCCATTTGTCGGTTCATAAATAGGGTTTAATTTGGGCTCTACATCCCCAAACCTCTTACGACAAATGCATGTAACACCATAAAGCAAAGCGACATCGCTCAAAGCGTACACATCCCACATTGTGAGGTTATTCTATCAGTCAGAATCCGGTGTTGTACGTCATACGTGTCTATTGTTGGATGTGGGTTTGTTTGTCTCACCCTGGTTCCTGATGGCGTCCTGAGAGGTGTGGACCTTCGGCCGGGGGTGCTGCTCTATCCTGGCCAGGGCTGCGGCTCCGGCCCTCTGGGATCCTTCGCTGGGAGCATAGCGGTTGGGCTTGGCACGGGAGCTGCTCTGCGCCGCCTCGGCCTTGGCACTGCAGTGTTAAGAGGACAGACGAGAAAAGGGTAGAGGGGAGGAGCCAATGTGAATTTAGAGGATGTTTAAAACACAAAACAAAAAGGTAAGGACAGATGAGGAAAAGAAGCATTACATCTGTTTAAGGGGTTGACTTGTGGAATGGTTGTGACAGTGAATTAATAACAAGGTGGTAATCACACAAAACTGTCTGTATGATTATTACTGTTGTTTTAAAACTCAGATTTTGTTTAGTGTATTAATAGCGTTAGCTTGGAACTAGTAGTGAAAGAGTTGCCTCTAACATTATGCTAATGCTATATAAAAAAGGGTGTGTATAATAAACTAATATACTATTAGTTTATTATACATGTATGTATAATAAACAGGTTTTCGGTTAATTAAAAACAAATCTCTTTAATTTAATGCCTTACTGTAATTGTCCTTTTTAGGAAATGTTAAATAGGCACTATTAGCTAAACTGTTACCACAACTAATGCAGGTTAGCTAGCTTGGCTACTTCACATGCTAACGACAACACTACCCAAACTGCAGTGAGTGTCACTTTACGTTACTGAGAGCATTGGCTAAATAAGATTGTTTGGGGATTAACTGTCATCTTAACCTGAAATTAGAAAGGCGCCACCCGCTGTGCTGAGTACTAGTTATATAATCTAGCTGCTAACGGTTAAAACATCCAACGTTAGCTCATTTTATGCTACCTAACATACTAATCAGCACCATTCTAGTTAGCTTTACGGCATGATAATTGTGACCCAATAATCATCAAATGACCAGCAGCTAGCTATTTGCTAACTCAATATTTCAAACGTTAGACAGCTGTTAGCTGTAGCTCTGCTAGCTGTGAAAAAAAGTGAAATGTTCTATTTGCCTGGCTTCTTCTGTTAACTTCTTCCCAGGTCCCGCAGATTTAAACTTAATGTCTTTCTTAATGTCGTCCAAAAACTTCTTCATTTCCGTTATAGCTGTCACAGAAAAAATAAGTAATCCGATCGCAGAAACAGAAATAGATGAAAGAGCTCCTAACTAGCTAACGATGGGTCTTAGCTGGGAGGACCAAAACAAACGTGTGTCAGCTGATACAAAACTGCTTCCGCGTCATAGACATCTTCTTCGCGGATTTATTTAATGGCAGGTTGGTGTGCTAGCGCCACCTAGTGCTCCAGAGTGTGGATCCGTAGATCATGTCAATCAATCCTGTTTTGTTTTGTTTGTTTTAAATCGCTTTTGATATTTTAGAAATGGGATTTGTATGTTTTGTGAATGGTGTATGCTTGTGCACTACTTTGTTGCTTTGTGTGAAAAACAAAGAGCATTAATAGAAACGGGGGTCCCGTGTCACTGCCCTCCAGTGGCCAAAGTGAGGCATTGCAACATACATTTAAATTTAATAAAAAAATTGAGGCAAAATCAATCATTCATCAGGTGTAAATTACACATTGGCAGGAAATCTGGAATAATATATAATATTAAAACATGTAAAAGTCTTTCAGAGTGAGAAGTAAAAGAGGTAAACGTAGGAAAGAAGAAGCATTTTTTCCTAAAATAAGCTTAAGACATACAGGACTAATTGCTACTTTATACACCATAAAAAAAGATAAATGTGAGACTTATTACTGGTTCTGGTAGCCGCATAGCAAAGGCATATTACAGTTGCAAATGGATTTATTTAGATATTTAAATTACACAAATTAAATATCTAGATTAAAATCTATTTATACAGTCATGATACAGTTATCATTGTTTTTTTTTCTGTAAACCGCCAGTAAAACCCAAAATGAAGAATAAGTCTTAAATTTACGACACACACTTGAAAGCAGCATCTCTGCTGAGGAGGGGGCTGGGTCCAGCTCGCACGCCGCTGCCACTTGTGCCACGTCAAACGGACGTACCAGGAGGTGTAGTCCGGGTGGGAGGAGTCTTAAAAAAAAAAAAAAGAAAAAAAAAAAAACAGTACAAGAAAAACCACTCAACGACTGACCAGCATTAATGGTCTTAAACTCCAAGAGGATCACTTGTGAAAAGGTAAGACGAGTTTAATATTACAAGTCATATTATGTTTTATATATTCTACCTGCTACGCTAACTGTTAGCTCCACAGTTAGCCCGTTAGCTTCTAGTATCTGCTGGTGCGGCTGTCAACTCGCGTGCTGCTCCACCACCACAAATGAGCGGTGGGACATGCAGTTTGCCTAGAAACAAATAAATAAATAGCACAGCTAAGTAACAGCAGTCTATTTCATTACACCTTGCTAAATACTACATGTAATAGGCTTATACCTGCTGTGTTTTACATCCTCTTTAAACCTCCTCACAGACTCCTGTGAACATTTATTTTGAAAATATTTGTGAATACCGGTGGTGCTCCTGTATTGCTGGTGGTGTTATCATTTCCTGGTTTCCGAACAAACAGAGTGAATGAACATCAGAGTGGGTAGTTTAGTTCAATTACAGCTTTCCCTTACTGCTATGTGATGTACTGTGTGCTCACTGGTTGTTCTAGTTCTACGTAGACAGCATAGAATAAATACCGAGGTCATTACTCCCCAGAAGAACCCCACCCTCCTAAATGTAGTTTCGACTAGCCATCAAACAAAACAAAAGGTTATCTCTCCTGTAATGGCCAGGTGGCAGGTGTGTGATGCCAGAGTGGAACATACCAAATTCCTTTTATTATGACTAATAGGTGTGTTTTTGTTTTTGTTTTTCTTTCCTAAACACAATCAGCCATTATGTAGTATGTGTGTAATTGTACAATGTCAACTCCTCTTCGCATCATTATAACCCCAGACATGTTATAATATAATAATAAATTAATATATAAATACCAGAAATATGGCTGAGGACATGACAGTAGTATCCTCAGTGGTAGCTATAAGTAACCACTCTTTTTTTGTTTTGTTTTTTTTTGTTTCAGTGTGGCAGAGTTAATCGGAAGAACTTTTCATCATGGACCCGAACGCCAGCGGACTCGCCAAGAGGTTGGCTGAAGCGGGCCAGTCTCACCTCCTGCAGTTTTGGAAAGAGCTGAGCCCCGAGCAGCAGAGCGACTTGACCCTCGACATGCAGGGGATGGACTTCCAGGAGATCAACGGCTTCTTCGAGAAGGCCGGGGAGACGTCGTCCGGCGTCAGCAAACAGGACGCCCGCATGGAGCCGGTGCCCCGGGACGTCCTGGGGAGTGTGACGAGGGACAGGGACAGTCTCAAAGACTGGGAGGAAGCAGGTGAGCTCCATCGAAACCGTCTCTCTGTCCCCCAGAAAGGGGTTTTTCCACACAGCTCCTGTCTGAGCACTCGATCTTTACACCTTTTTATAGGACCGGTGTACTACATGTCATAAGGAAACAAACAGGTTATTTTTGACAATATTTGGCTTTATCGGAATTATTACGGTGCAATTACCAGTTGTCAGACTTGAAAGACTCGCCTAGGAACAATGACGTTAGCACTTTCCAAGGTAGGGTAAGGAGAGGAAATATTTCCTGGTGTCAGACTTGAGAAGCCTAAAGGGATTTAAACATCACAATGGTAATTCAGACGTTTGACGTTGAGATGGGACAGGAAGGCGATCTGGTAACTTGTGCTACTGATGTTGTCAGATGATTGAAAGCAGCATTTTAAATAAAAAAAAAACTTAGTTCACCAAGAAGTCCATGTTGAGTGTCATCAGAAACTCCCTCTTTTCCACAAACGGTCTCCTGCGTTGAAATATGAGTTAAGTCAGCTGGAGTTGTTCATTGTGCTTTTTGCGCAATCTCCCCTTTTTTGCAGTGGGGGTCTGAGCGTTCAGTGAGGAGGTCCTGGGGGAGGATGACGGGTGGGTGGGGGGGGGGGGGCAGCAGAGAACATCTGGTCCTGATTTGTGTCTGACGTAAATCGAGTTGCTGCTTGACCCTCATTCGTGAGGTCACTCTGTGTGCAGGGCGTGGCTCTGTGTGTGTGTGTGTGTGTGTGTGTGTGTGTGTGTGTGTGTGTGTGTGTGTGTGTGTGTGTGTGTGTGTGTGTGTTTTCGGTGGGTAGTCAAAGTCTAGCACAGACCCGCCCAGTTTGCTGGTATAAACCTTGTCTTTTGGCACAAACAGTATTGCACATCAAGTCACGTAGCAGCAGTTTATGTAAGACAGACTGGAACCCTCATAAACTGAATGAACCACAATAAAGACTCTTCAGATTCCAGTTCAGGGCTAATTTATCACGTCGCCAAAGTCCTGTCGGAGCGGCCATAAAACATTTTATTAATACGTTTTTTATCAGTGTTGTTTTAGTTAAGGTTATTGTTATTGATATAAGATGTCCTCACATTAGCAGGAAGAATGCACTATGACCCTTATTAGAGATTAGATATTAGATATTGTGCGTCACCTATCAGCACGTCGCTCCAGATGCGTTTCAAATATCTTGACTACATTTGATAGTAGAGCTGCAATTTAACGGTTGCTTTCGTCGTCAATGACTCTTGACGATTATTGTCCCTGATTATTAGATTAGTCTGTAAAATGGTGAAACATGTTTTTTTTTTCCCCCAAAAGCTCAAGATGACGTCTTCAAATGTCTTTGTTTTGTCCACAACTCAAATATGTTCAGTTTACTGTCGCAGAGGAGCAAAGAAACCAGAAAACATTTCAGAAGCTCGAAACACAGAATTTCAACTTTTTACTCAAAATCAAAATTAGTTTGCAGTAAATGCGTCGTTTGTTAATTGATAAATCAGCTCTGCTTCACAGGACGAATGTTCTCTTTATGACAAACTGTGCTCTGTGCTCCGTCAGGTCTACACTGCATCTCTCACAGTAAAGTGGCGGCCCTGCTGCTGGCCGGGGGCCAGGGAACCAGACTGGGGGTCTCTTACCCCAAAGGCATGTACGACGTGGGGCTGCCGTCCCACAAAACCCTCTTTCAGATCCAGGCCGAACGCATTTTGAAACTTCAACAGCTGGCCGAGCAGAAGCACAAAATCAAGTGCTGTCTTCCCTGGTAAGACGTCGCGTCGCGCTCCGGGGAGAGACGACTGAGGCATTTTAGTTTGTGTGCCTGTCGGCTGAATTGCTGCTTTATTTGACGGAAAAAAAAAAAAAAAAAAGAGGATTTAAGCTACCAAATACTGTCTTTCTTTTCGTAATTAGAGCTGCAACCATGTGTCCCGGTTGCGTTTGTACGATGATTAACTTGGTTGAATCACTTCCTCAAAAGGGAAAATTACTGGAAAAGGATTATCTCCCCGTGGAGCGGATCAAAGGACAGTTTTGAAAGTTTGAAGGATGGAGATAGCAGGAGGGCAGTGGAGTGCATAAAGTCAGCGTGACATCGCAGTTAGGGTTGAACGCTCCCAAAATGCCGCCGTGACGTCATCCTCAGCAGGTCTGCTTCTGTAGAAAAAGTCGTTACGGTTTTACGGTCCGTCGTATAATTAAACTTTATGCGTCTCTGTCTTGAGGTGACAGCACTTTTGTTGCAAGTTTCGTTTTCTGTGAACAGATACTGACATTTAAAAGATTAAAAAGAGAATTAGTGTTTATTCTGAGGGGGGGGGGGGGGGGGTTCTAAGCATGCTCAGCTGCCTCGTTTCACACTTTTAATAAATGATTTAAAATAGAGAGTACACAACACTCTGTGTTGCCTTCAGGTACATCATGACCAGCGGCAGGACAATGGAGTCCACCAAGGACTACTTCTCCCGACATAACTATTTTGGCTTGGACAAGAACAACATCATCTTCTTCCAGCAGGGCATGCTGCCAGCCATGGACTACAAAGGCAAGATCATCCTGGAGAACAAAGGGAAGCTCTGCATGGCCCCTGGTAAGCCGGCTCAAAGGATTTGTGACTTCTGTGTGTGTGTGTGTGTGTGTGTTTTTATTTCTTATTTTGCCCTGTTGAGGTTGTGTGTCGTAAACGAGCGTCTCCTGTGTCTCTATTTCAGACGGGAACGGGGGTCTTTACAGAGCTCTGGGGACCCAGGGCATCATGGAGGACATGGAGCGGAGGGGGGTTGAGTTCATCCACGTGTACTGTGTCGATAACATCCTGGTCAAGGTGGCGGACCCCTCCTTTGTTGGGTTCTGTGTGAAGAAGGGAGCGGACTGTGGAGCTAAGGTGGGTCAGGTCACACCTCCTGGCTTTTTCCCCCGTCTTCTTTAGTTTATAAAGAAATGCCAGATGTTCCATTTCAAAAGACGAAAGATTAACGAAGGTTGCTGCAGCAGCAGCAGGTTATGAGCTCGTATATATTCCCGTCATAAAGTTCCAATGATCCCTCAATATTGTTCACCTGCAGCACTGATTAGCTCAGTTACCTTTCACCAGACCAGGAAGTAACAGTAATATAGTAAGGCTGCACGCACACAGTGAGTACAACGGATCAAACAGGGTAAAGAAACACCTGTATTGATGTGCGCAATAAGTCTGCAAGTGGACAGACTGTCAGCAGTCTAGTTTTTTTTTTTTATTTCATTAAAGTATCACAGATGTCGTGTGTGTGTCTTGAATTAAAACGGATGGTCAGTTTTGTTTTTAACAGCAGCTTAACTGCCCTTTTCTAGACCGCTGCGCCTTCCACGACTCACCACTGGGTGGCGACATCGTCCGCTTTTGTCTTCTTGAGCAATAAATTCATTACGGCTTTCTAGGAACTGTGAGGCTTGAGCCCAGTGCCTTGCTTGAACTTCCATCAGTCTCAGATGTCTATCACTCTCATGAGAGCGATGAAAAGAAAGCAAACTTTTTTCTTCTTTTTTTTTCCAAAACTTTTTTTCTTTGGATGGAGTGTACTTTAATTTTGGGAAGGAAAAAAGCTTTTCAGAGTACAACGGCTCAATTGGAAACTTTTTTTTTCTTTTCTTTTTTTTCTCTCCACTAGTGGGTAAACCATATTCATGAGTTCATGCTTGATTATAACTTGTACAGTCAACACTCTGTACATGGAATCAGTAGTTGTGATGCACCTCACAGAGCAGCTCCATCGGGTTGAGATGCGTTCAGGAAGAAGATCCACCGGCAAAGACACCTAAAAATCCAAACATAGATCTGTTGTTCCTGGGACAAGGTTATTAGCAGGGGAATACACTGTGTATATATATACATATATATGTTTTTCATATGGAATAGATTTAAATACTCAACTTCTGGAACATAAGATCGTCCTCTGGAGCAGAGATGGAAGGATCAGATCTCAGCAGCGTCCCACCCTCCCGTCATAAATTACTGAGCTCCACTAGCGTTCATGTGGCTTCACCACCGCCCCGCTCACCAACCCCCTCATCAGGACTCCACTCTGTCATTAGCCACCAGCAGATGGGGAGAGGGTTGTTTTTTTTTTGTTTTTTTTCATTCAGTGCAGACTTTTAACTTGCTGGCTGTAGAAAGTGAAACACACTTTTAAGAGAATGTCGTTTTTTAATCTTAAACTTACCTAAAGGTCAGGGTTATTTTGACTCCTATCTCTGCTGAACCTTTTCTTTTGAAGAGCAGTGTCACAATAATGACATTATGAATTACATCACCAACCCTGCAATGAATCGTTTTGCGTTCATTCCTTTCTAGGTGGTGGAGAAAACCAACCCGACGGAGGCGGTGGGTGTGGTCTGCAAGGTGGACGGGCTCTATCGGGTGGTGGAGTACAGCGAGATCACTCTGGCGACCGCTGAGAAGCGCAGCGCCGACGGCCGACTGATGTTCAACGCCGCAAACGTGGCCAATCACTTCTTCAGCTTCTCCTTCCTCAGAGACGTCGTGCGGTGAGAGCCAACAGCCTCACGCCGTTGTTTAAGGCGCTCATGCAGTTTGAGCTCTTCTGTCGATGTTTGTTTTTCAAGCAGTTGTGGTTTCTTGCAGCAAGAACAGCAGCTCCACGCCAATATTATTATTATTATTAATATTATTATTATTGTCACCACTCTTCGTATTATTTTTGATAATTAATAGTTATTTTTATTTATTTATGATGATGATTTGTATTATTATTATTATTATTATTTTATCTATTATGATCATTATGATTAGTATTATTGTCATCACTATTATTAGGATTATTTTTATTAGGATTATTATCATGATAATTATTATTTTATCTATTATGATCCTGACTATTAGTATTATAATCACCACTATTATCATTATTATTATTATTATTATTATTATTATTGTCACCACTATTCGTATTATTTTTGATAATTAATAATTATTTGTATTTATTATTTATTTATGATAACTATGATGATGATGATTTGTATTATTATTATTTTATCTATTATGATCATTATGATTAGTTTTGGTATTATTAGGATTATTATCATGATAATTATTATTTTATCTATTATGATGCTGACTATTAGTATTATAATCACCACTGTTATTATTATTATTATTTTTGTTATGATTACTATCATGCTGATTATTATCATTATTATTTGTATTAGTATTAATATCACCACTATTAGTAGTAGTAGTATTATTAAAGTGCTGCAATGAACCACCTCCGTTCTCTGATTGTGATCAGGAAGTACGAGCCGGAGCTGCAGCACCATGTGGCCCAGAAGAAGATCCCACACGTGAATCCAGAGGGTCAACAGATCACACCAGACAAACCAAATGGGATTAAAATGGAAAAGTTTGTCTTTGACATCTTCCAGTTCGCCAAGTGAGTTACTGTGTGTGTGTGTGTGTGTGTGTGTGTGTGTGTGTGTGTGTGTGTGTGTGTGTGTGTGTGTGTGTGTGTGTGTGTGTGTGTGTGTGTGTGTGTGTGAGTGAGTGAGTGTGTGACGGCATCAGCAGGCAGCCTCTCGCCTCAAACTAAAAGGCCTTAAAGAACTGAGACTACAATGAATATCTTATGCTCCTTTTTGAGGTGGCAGGCCTGCATATGTTCTCCTGGCAGGCCTCCGGGTCTCTGGGTCCGACTGGTCCTCGATCTGTCCCTCCATGCACGAACCGACCCCCCCCCCCATTCTTTTTCCAGTCCCGATCCCTATCCACCAGCTCCCCCCCAAGTCCTGCCTTTACTCCATGGTCCGATCCAGCAGACTGAGCCCGCCGAGCTCTCTGCAGCAAGATGGAGGTTTATGAGCTGTTCACTCGTTCCTCCTCCTCCAGCGTGTTGCATGACGTCAGCTCTTGAGTCACTACTGATAGAACTATCCATCTAATGAGAGGATTCCTGTAATGATGGACCGATGGAACAACACGTCCGGCTTCCTTCGAGGTTTATTTGTTGTATTTCAAAGTTTAAAAAAAAGGATGAGAGATGGTTTTCTGTGTCGCCGAGGAGATGGATTACAGTTGTGTCGGCAGCTTTAAAGAATCCAGATTTTCTTTTTTCGTGATTCATTTCCTGCATATTGACTCATCGTTTCAGCTTAAAATGGGGCTGAACAATTTAGAAAAAATGAGTCAAATTTCAAAAGTGTCCTCTCTCTGCTGTGTTTGCCTGTGTGCTGATGTGCCGCCGTCTGTGTCTCTGTTTGTGTGTGTGCGCGTGTGTGTGTGTGTCCAACAGGACGTTTGTTGTGTACGAGGTGCTGCGGGAGGACGAGTTCGCCCCGCTGAAGAACGCCGACAGCCAGGACGCAAAGGACACGCCCACCACAGCCAGACACGCCCTCATGTCCCTCCACCACCGCTGGGTGCTCAACGCCGGGGGCCACTTCATCGACGAGAACGGCAGACATGTTCCCGCCATACCCAGGTGACCACAGACAGCCTGCTGAAAACACTTTGTGGACAAACCATATGCATTGAGCTTTTTTGTTTGTTTGTTTGTTTGTGTCTTAGACATAATATTCTCTTAGCCTCACACTCTCACTTCCCCTTCCCTCTCATGTTTGGTCTTTGCTCCTGTGTGTCCCGTGAAATGTTTCCAGAGACGGAGCAGCAGGCCGTTTCACAGACGATGGCAACAGAAAGTAATTATTATCCCCCTGCAGTACTGAGTGCATGGTGATGGGGTTCTGGCTTTCTTTCCTCGCATCGCTCAGACAGTGTTAACACTATATATATATATATATATATGTAACGTTACTTCTGATCCCCTTTCCTTCATTACCACTGAGGAGCGGAATGCCTGCGTGGACGCACGCCAGGCGGCCGCCATTTTTGTTCTTGTCTCTTTTTTTTTTTTAGAGGCAGTTGTGATGAAGGAAATGACGGCGATGAATCAGTTCGGAACGACTGGGGGGAAAAATAAAACCCGGCGCTCTTTTAGCGTCCCGGTCAGATGACGTACATGTCATAATGACCTGCTGACAGATCGTTTCCCCCTCAGATAGTCGCTACTAATACGCATAATGTGTTGCATGCTGGGTAATGGCCACCGCGCTGGCAAACCGGTGGCAATAGACGATGAAGCTGTTGATTTGTCGTGACGACGAGCCCAGCCGTTCATCGCTTGCTAGTCAGCCTTTGAGTTTAAATCCATGACATGATAATAAACGAGCATGTGCTTCAAGAACATTCGTGGCAGCAATGAATGTTATTCTGGCTCTTTTGTAAAGGGTGTGCTTTCTCCTCAATCATTCCGCTTTTCCTCTCCTTATTCTAATGATACAGGGCAGCTGCTCAGAGAACATCTGGAGCACCTGGTGATTAGCGATCGCTGTCTGTAATGATTATCTAGAAATAAACACGTTGAGTGACGGCAATGTGGAGGCGAGTTTACTTCTTTTTAGAAGCACTGGGAGGAGACGCAACCACATTACCCGTCATTCCTCTGTTTTCTTCTAGAGGAAGTCTGTTGCGGGTCATGGGGGGGGGGCTAATCACTGGTCGTGTTTGGGAATGATGAAGCTCTAATCCTCTGCCTTTTTGAACTCTAATCACAAGCCGGCCGCAGTAGAAGAACAGCTGTGTCAAGGATGTCCAGCTGCTTCTCTCGACTACAATCCCTCCGCCCTCCTCACGAGACAATCACTCATTCTGTTTCGTTTTGTCTCCTTCTTCTTCTGATTGGTTCCTTTCCCAACGCAGCCTGAAGGACGGAACAGACCTGCCAATCAAATGTGAGATCTCCCCGCTGGTGTCCTACGGGGGAGAGGTAAGGAGGCGAGGGACTAAATGGAGACTCCAGATGTTGTTCGACCTGAAATTATTTGTACGGCCGCCAACAATGGGCCTCATTCACCAAAATTTCATTCAAAATTTGTTCTAGAGAAAAGGTCACAAGAAAAGTCTACGTCGGATCCATGACGCGTTAAACGTTAACGTTAATGATGAATAATGATGAATCCCATTGTCCTCGTGAATTGAAAGCCAGTTAAGCCAATTTAGCTACAAAACGCTCCGCCAATCCTCATGAAAGTGCACGAGACCGCAGGACCGTGTGCACACACATAAATGGAAAGGGTGCTTTTCCAATACCCTCACTACCATACTATTTAGTATGCCAGGGGAAAAAAATGGCACAATATGTCAAATGCAGTATCCTTAAAAACACCAAGATGTTCTACTGCATCTGGCCTCATTTTGCATTCTTTTCTGACTATTCTGACCCACAATCCTTTGCGGCACATTCGACCGAGCCGCCGACAGATGACGGCCTGATTACGGCTCAGTCGACGGAAGCCGTCCGATGTAAGAGCGAGAGGGTCAAAGTTTAAAGCTCCATGTTAGGAAGAAGTCGCAGGTCCCTAAGAAGGAATGCATACTGCATGAGACGGTACATACGCTGTAAGGGAAACTGCAGTTAAGTAAAAAGAAAAAGTATTTGGAACACAGCCGATGTCGAGAACAAAAGTCTAAAGAAGGCGGAGCACTCAGAGAGTTTGCTGTCTTTGTGTGAGACGGTCGGTGAATGTCCTGACGGTGTTGTTTACTCCCTCCAGGGTCTGGAGGAGCTGGTGAAGGGGCGAGAGTTTCATCCAACCCTGACGATCGACGGGAACGGAGTCCACGAGCTGGTGAAGAACGGCGTGTAGACGATGAAGACGAGAGTCGAGGGGGGGGGGCGGGGGCGGGGACGACAACGACAACAACAACAACAACCCAAAGACCAACCTCCCCTTTTTGTCTCTCAACATTTTGCTGGGGAGAAACTGTGATGTCATCACTGTGCAATAATAAGAAATGTCGCGGCCACGTGTTCCTGAAAGAGGCCGCCCTCTCCAACATGATGGAACGAGCCGGATGAAGTTTACTTTTTCAGCGCCATGTTTTTTTGGTTTTTTTTTCTCCGCTTTGTATGTTAACGTCATACCTGGTTCATGTTTGTTTTGAAGAGCACTTGGAACGCAGCATTAGATGAAGGACGAAATCCCTGTCACACCGACTGGATGAAGCAGTCTTCAGGTGCATCTATTTATTTTGCGTATATGAGACTTATTTTTTATATGTACCGATAGATGCTCTATAGGTGGAAACGACCATCTAATCATTTTACCTGGTGATTTTTATACGACGTAGGACAGAGATGATCAGGAACAAATTGTTTCTTACTAGCATGTAATCAAGGTACATGGTACGGACTGTAGGGGGGGAGGGAGGGGGGGGGGGGGGGGGGGGGGTATTTATAATATCTGTGTCTTTTTTTTGCTCGTAATCATTGAAGATGAGATATTATTCAGCTTTAAGAGATACTGTGATTTCTTTATTAAAGAAAACCTACTGAATGTGTTGTCTCTTTTTCTGTGTGTGTGTGTGTGTGTGTGTGTGTGTGTGTGTGTGTGTGTGTGTACACCTGTGCACATACAGGCTACATATTTGCTTTATGGTCTCTTAAAAACATTGCCATCAGAAACGAGTATGGACGCGTTTTCTGAAGAATCGGCGCTCAATATATATATATATATATATATATATATATATATATATATATATGTCTATATGTCAGCGTGTGAGTTTGAACTGGTCTGTGTCTGCAGGCTGTGTTTTATGCATTATAGCTGCTGGTGTCTTGAATCAGAGTTTCCAGCACATGGTTTCTGTTTAAGATGGGCCGGAGCATGCAACGCCGCTGCGAAGCAGCTCTATTCGGGAAAATATTCTTTGTGGCTCCTTTCTGACTCATTTTTCGTTCTGACTCTCCAGCTCCGTTAACTGCATTACGATGTGAAATAACTGCAGTGTGGAAAAAAAAAACAACGCTCACTTTGACGGCGTCCCTAATCCTGCATGTGGATCTTTATGCATATTTAATGGACAGAAACGTGAAAGTTGTACTCCAGAGATCTTCTGCTCAATTGTGCTCAGCAGTCCACGTGAGGCCGTGCGTTCAGCTAAATGCTAACAGTGAAGCTAACATGCTGACATCTAGCAGGCTCAATGTTGTACCGCGTTCGCCATCTTACATACGTGTGCTAGCGTTCTTTAGCATGACGTTGGCATGACACAAAGTGCAGCTTTTGCAGGGATGATGTGTTTTTGCTAGCGTCTCTCTGGTTCCCTCGATAAAAAGCAGACACACAATTTCTTCCGTTGGATTTTGTACATCGTGAAAGAAAGACAGTCACAGTGTCTTTAAATTCTTAGCTTCCAAATAACCGTTAAATTTCTTTATTCCGGTAAAAAAAAAAAAAAAAACGGTTCAGGCCTCAACACTTCATGACGTCGGTAGAAGAGAACCTCTCTCTGACACTTGACTCACGCTTTTCTTGGATCTGGTTTGACAGTCGAAGGCCGTGACGAACTGCAGCGTTCAAGTACCGGATGAGTTTTAGGGCCAGGCAGGAAAATAAATGAGAGGAGGGAGATTTAACCCCAACACTAATGAAGTTTAAATGTTAAGAGTAAACGTCAAACTTTTGAGAATCAAACTACTAGCGTTAGCTCATGTGCTGAATTTCAACTTTATTCTCAAAATGCAAAATAATAATAAAAAAAAACATCTTCCTCCTCTCACTGTTTTCCTTCTGCCTGGCCCTGAGACTCTCCCGTACAGATCCACGGAGTTTACACAATGATTTGATATAAAAAGTCACGCATTTACAACATTCTAAACAAAACAAAAAATTCACGCTTGATGTATAGAAAACTGTAACTCTTAAGTTCTCTAAATCTGTGATCAAAAAAATTGATGAGCTGCGAGGAACGGCAGCGCAGCCGTCACTTTGAGTTATGGTTGTTTCAGCCTCTAGCTGTCAAAAGAAAGACTCCTTTCAGGAGGAAGAAAGCTTTCTGATTTCAGCGTTGGATTCGGCCTTAATTGAAACCTTATGTGTGGCATGTGGAATTCTGGGACTTTGGCACTCTCCCAAGAATCCACAGAATGTGGAGGGTTTTTTTTCTGCCTCCCCCCTCTCTCTCTCTCTCTCTCTCTCTCTCTCTCTCTCTCTCTCTCTCTCCTCTCCCTCTCTTTTTTTCCTATGAGCAGGGGTGTCTTACATCAGCCCAGAGAGCATCTGACGGACCGAGAAAGAGAGAGAGAGAGAGAAGGGCTCGAGTTGTAACTGGAATAATCTAAAAAAAAAACCCATCTCTGAACAAATGGTCTGAAAGGATAAGACATCTTCAAAGTAAGTCATCCTTTTATCTCACACGCTTTCCAGCTTTTACATCATCGTTTGGACTGTACAGTTCGGGACTTTAAACTCTATACGAGAGAGCCTTAAAGTGTCCTCGGGAGGATCGGGAGATTCAGCTGCGTGTTTAAAACTCTTGCGTTCCTTTTTGTGTGTTGAAGTGTAGCTGCTGTTTGCATGGCAGACTAGAGGAGTGGACTGCAGAGCAGAGCGATGCCAGATTCAAACTGCTCTCTGCTCTGCTGCAGATCCAGCTGTTTCAAACTGAAGCCATTATATGGTCGGATGTGATCGAGGCCCGTTCCTTTATTCAAACACCTTTTCACTTCAAAATATAATCAGGGTTGATGAAGGAAGTGTTTCCTTCTGAATCTCATCAAAACTGAACTGAAGCTTATTGCTGCAACCTTTAGATAATAATCTTTTTATTCTCTGGATGCATGAAGTTCAGCACATTCCTTCATTATTTCAAATAACAGACAAGTTTCAGTATTTAAGTGTATTTCTGTCTGGAGGTTGGAGTGTTTATTGCATCACACAAATGTCTCTCAACGGCTCAAGCTCTTCTTTTTTTCTTTTTTTTTTTTACAAGCGACAGACGAAGTGTACGTTAAAATGAGGATTTGAATGCCTCGCAACAAGCTCCCACACATCTTTTGTTTGCTTTATTGTGGCGGGGTATTCGGGACTTGTGTTTTGGAAAACTGACTCATTTATTGTTCGCTGTGGTCAGCTGATGAAATGTCGAATGCTCAAGTTACAGCCCTGAAATAAAGATTTCCGTCCCTGCAGCGCATATCTTGCTTTGGTGTCGTGGAGGTGGTGTGTGTGCATGTGTGTGTGTGTGTGTGTGTGTGTTTCCTATAGTGTAGGTGTTACGTAGGTGGTGTGTAGGTGTCCTCCTGTGGTATGTGAGCGATGGATGTTCAACACAGAGGGCCTCTTTTCTACCTCGCTGAAGTTATTTGGTAACTCAACTCGACGCCGAAGAGTTAAGAATACGTATGAGCTCAGAGCGCTGACATTTATCAGACTCAGGAGAGGCGGCGCCGATCAATGGAGTAATTGTTAAAGAGAGGTCAAGGTAATCCTGAGGTCAGCTGGCTGTGTGTGTGTGTGTGTGTGTGTGTGTGTGTGTCATCACAGTAATTGGACAGGTTTTATATGTGGAAACATGTCTGCTCTTTGTTTGTTTAGTCAATTGACGGGAAATTAATACATTTTCACATTTTTCTCATTTAGCACGCAAAAAAAACACCCAAAACACTTGTTGTTGTTTCCAGCTGCTCCAGTAACATTATTTTCCCAATTTTTCATAATTACACAATTATTACGAAAACCTAATTGCTGACTGACATGCAGGATGTTTATTTTTGTTCTGACTTTCAGCTATAATATATATAACAAAGCTTCAAATGTCCATGGAGCTGCAAATGAGTCTTTTTCCACTGTCATTTAAGAAAAACAAAAAAAAAAACACTTCATGCACTGCTCAGTTTTGAGATTTTGGGCTATTTTGCAGCCATAGCATGTTTTCATCCAAAGTACACAATGAGATGTTTATAAGATGTCTCTATCTAGCATCCAACACATCAACAGTAAACATTTAGTCACAGAAATGCTCAATATTCATGTTCATATCCAGTATTCAGACAGAAATCTATTGTTCTATCTTCTTCTTCTTCTACTCTCAGTTCTCCTCTCTGGAGGCTTTTTTTCTCTGAGAACTGTGGGCAACAAAGACGTGACGGAAGCACAAAGACAAAGCAAGCTGAGGGAAACAACACGAATGTAAATCGCAAACCTTGACCACCAATGAAGTTCCGGAACGCACCGACCACCGCAGATCGACGGCTTCTAGTCGACAGCAAAAGAAGAGTGTCCGGGGCCGTGGATTTCCCCTTTTTGGTTTGCTCTCTGGGCTTTGATGCGTAAATAGGAAACCGTCTTTAACGGGGGAAATAAGCTCCTCGTCAAGGGAAGATGGAGGAGTTATTGCTTCTGACGGGGAAATATATGAAATGCCTGCGGTGGATAATGTACTCACACTCAGTGTTGTCCAGACAGATTGGAAAACAGAGAGGGAGACAATGTTCAGGAGGCATCTGATCCCCCCCCCCCATCGCTCCATTATCTGGCTGTAACTTGATATTTGATACACACACACACACACACACACACACACACACACACACACACACACACACATACACACACATACACACATACAGAGTACAGAGGGACCACGTTAGCAGTGTGTTATCACTGCATCCCTCCGACATGTCATTTCAATTAGCGACCTCTCCCCTTCCACGGTTTGGAGGCTGACTGACATCCTCACGAAAAGGCCTTAATCACACACACACACACACACACACACACACACACACACACACACCACAGCAGAGGCTGTAATTTCAGCCCCACATTCAAAACACAGCGCCCGGTGCTTTCTTAGCTCCGCTGTAACTCAACGCAGACGTCGTTTGATTGGAAGTGTTTTTCGAAATCAATGCCTCTGGCAAGAGAAAGCCAGCTGCTCGCTCGCTCGCCGAGGTGCATGCTGTAATTTTGGTATAAATAGCGGCGTTTCAGGGAACATCATCCCTTAAAATACTGCGCTGTTGACTTTGTATCCCGCACGTGCTTGAACTCCGACCCTGCCCAAACCAGCGCCCCAGCTCATCACCGTCATTTGAGGGGGGATTAGGTTACTCGCGTTTACCCTGAAGCAGACATGCACCGGTCCCCTCTTATGTCTCAGCTTGAAATACTTTGTTTTTGTTTGTTTTTTGACTTGAGGTCTGCGTCCAAAACCAGAGGTGAGATGACGATTGAGCTCTGGTGACAACGAAATATGAGAAAAATGTCTTTTACTCTGTGATATTGTGAGACAGACCACGACAGATGAACAGGGTAAACGTATAACTCATATATATCACCATGAAACGTCACCGGTTGATTACTTGCATTAAGACAATTTTAGGAAATGTTACGTTTAAATATGCAAATGAGTTTGAGTCTGCTCTGATTGGCTTGCGAGATAAATACGGCTCACCTTTGCGAAGCTGAGTGGTATTTTCTAAGCCTGCATGAGACATTGTGATTGGCTTGTTGAATCACATGTTTTGTGATCCAGACAGTCTTTGAAAGGTGTGTTTTTTTTTCATGATATGTCTCCTTTAATACGAGGTTGCTGCTTTGATCCGGAGAAGGTTGTTTCGAATCACAGAAACCAAATAATTGTAGAGAAGCTGTAAGTAGATGCACACACACACACACACACACACACACACATTAACACACTCTAAAGTCCTCCTCTGTGTTTGCACATGTGGCCTCCGTCATTCTCTCTTCCTCCTGTTTACAAGTCGCAGTCTCTCTTTGTTTTTCTGTTTGTCTCTCCACCTCGCCGTCTCTCTCTGTCCCCCCCCCCCCCCCCCCCCCCTCGTCCTCTGTAATTACAGGCTGTTAGGGTTAAGATCTGAGACAATATTTCAACATCTAAAGGACCTCATGACGCGCTGCAGACTGTCGCTGTCACACAAATGACAGCCCGGGCAGTGAATGAATAACATGCTGCTGCTGAAGCGTCAGGCTTGATATGCACAACATTGGCTTTTTCTACAGATTTTTTTGGGGGGGAATTTTTGCCTTTAGAGACAGGAAGTGGGGGCAGCGATAGGCGTATGAGATGCAACAAAGGTCCCAAGGTTGGAATCAAACCCAGGATGTTGCTGACATGTGGTTTGCCAGTGGGGCACGCTCACATGCACTAAAAGGCAGATGCGAGAGAGAGCGACTTTATTCTCTACTTTCCTGATTGCAAATAGTTATTTGCTGCTATATTAATGCTCTGAATATCCTATACAGAACTTTTAAGTACAATTTTGTGACACTTTCGCTACTTTCACCTCAACTATTGTACTTTTTACTCCACTCCTCCACATGTATCTGTCAGCTAAGATTACAAACACATCATGAACTTATAAAAAACAATGCGAAACCAGTTATTTCCATCCTTTTTGGTTTCGTTACTAGCAATAAAGGAAAGCAGTGACTGCCTGAGGCCCATCTGTTTTATCTGCATATATACCAAACATGCATTTCCCCTCTAAACTTCTCTGATTTAAAGACTTTTTGTCTTAATTTCAAAGTCAAATCATACAATATTCACACAAAAAAAAGATTAGAAAAAAGTCCAAAATCTGAACACAAATTTGTGGAGCAGGACTGCTTCATTAATCATCTCATGACCCCTCGGATTCATATTCTGACCTTTTAGAGGGGGCCTGACCCTTAGTTTGTGAACCGCTGGACTAAAATACTTCACAGTACATGAAGTAGTTCAAACTAGCTGCACCTCACCCACAGTAAAACACAACTCACACATACTTTGTACACATTTATCTGAGAGTACACTGTAATGCAGAATAGAGCAGAAAACTATTCGATCTTGTCCTCAACAACGGTAAAGCTCCTTCACTCTGAAAAAGTGGTGAGCACATTGCAGGTCATGATATGCGTAGTTTAAGAACAGAGGTGTACTAAAGTCTCGAGTACAACTTAATGCTCTTGATTCAAGCAGCGTCCAGAGGATGGACCTTTAACGAGGAAATGGAAGAAGAAAAAATAAAGAGCTTCTTGGCGTGGACCGGTGTTTTTCCAATCTGACAGTGTAGCTGTAAAGTTCAGGGTCTGGATATTCAATCAAAATGGATTTCCAGTCAAAGATTTTAGGCTTCTCTTCTTACATAACAAACACGGGCCCTTCGTCATTGAGCGATATTCACAACCAACGTTTACGAGTCGATGCTGAAATATAGGTAGATTAAAAATCTCCTGCAGATTCTCACTTTCTTTCCCCCACTAAGCATCAGTTGGTAGCCTTTACGAGCACCTGCACCCTGGCAGGAACAGGTCGTGTCCTCGTGCAATTATAGGCCCCTAATGGCACCGTCAGTGAGGAGCTGCAGCAGCAGCTGTGCTCCTGCCTTAGTAGTGAGTCTAACCTCAACAAAAGCAGCTACCTCAAACCTCTCTACCTCCGCTTCATCACAGGTTTCACCAGATGGATTTAAAGCGCTGCAGCCCAGCCGGAGAAGACGTAGTTTCATGTTACTGCAAAACTATTGCTGACACGGCAGTCTTGTTTTTATCCACTCTATCGTGGAGCTACACTATAAATGTGCCTTGTATATCATTACATGTGCACATGTGGTTCAAGATATCCTACAATTAAGCATGTAGACCGGAACACTTCTCAGCAGGTGTCACATCTTGCTCAGACAATAGAGGATTGTTTTTCTGTCCGCTTTTCTCTCGCAGTTATGATCGTTTAATTACATATATGTGTGTGTGTGTGTGTGTGTGTGTGTGTGTGTGCAGGCCTGCATGCATGTGTGTGCGCCTGCCTCTCCGATTTTACCGCGGTGTGTTTACATGGCTTCACCTGGGACTGATTGGGAATTGGGATTTCACGCATTCCCATAAAAATTAAATATCTGTGTTACGGCCTTCAGGGAGGAACAAGAGGATGTAATAGAAAGCACATGTTACTGTATGCTGCATACGGGCACACTGTATAGCAATCAGGCCCAGCACCAAAAGTGCACATAAACACACACACACACACACACACACCCTTATATATATATATACTGTATGTGCAGTTTATATAGCTATGAAGCCAAGGCATGATGTCTGGCTTTAGCACGTAGATGTGAACTGAGAGACATTTGTTGTTGATATAATTTAGCTTTGTGCAAACAAGAACCTGCCATGTCTTTAACAGCTCGTACAACCCGAATGTTTGCCATCATTTATTCGTTATTTAACTGGGGCTATATATTTTTTTCCGTCATTTTTGGGCCCCAAATTTCCCCATCTGCAACTCAACCGGGGATGTTGCGGTTGTACGGCATGGGGCTTTACCACCAGGCCCCCCCCCCACCCCCCATGCAATAAATTCATGGCACCAGGTAGAGCTGAAACTATCTTTCATCTGTGGTCCCTGTTAAGAAATTTACGCGATCACGTGGCATACCTTTATACCGTTACAGCAGACAAATTTTGGGTTGGAATAACCAGAATGTAATTGTTATCCTCTATGTGCTGCTGTGCTAATATCCTGGGCTCAGGAAAAGAAAGTCACGGTTGTCGTCAGGTGAATGACCCCAGAAGGGCAAAGGGTTGTTTTGTCATGCGCTACAACTCGTGTGTTTGGTTTTCAGCGGAAACTGGAAATATACTTTGTTCGCGTTTATGCACGGTAAAGCCAATAAATGGATTGTTATTCTACAAACGAAAAAAATAACTGTAGATTCTGTACTGAACGCAGCACACAGCCAATGGTAGCGTATGGTAGGCTAGCAACTAGCGCAGCGCGTCTACCATGTCAATCCTAGATTAGACATCTCAGTAGCTCAAAGTAATAGACTGAGCTCCTAAAACAGTTGTAATGGCTTGGATTGGTTTGGATCTTTAACCTTGAGTAATACCGTGTTAAATATTTTTGTGGATTTGTAGCCAGAAGATTTATCAGTGTTTATTATCCCTTAATTTTGAGCGCAATCCTCAGGTCACAATATGTATTTGTCCAATACTTTGGTTAAAGTTGCATCATACGAGATTGTGAGCATTTCTTTTGCCTCTCAACGGCTCTCAACATGGCGACGCAGCTCGCAGCTAACAGCTAGCAGCTAACAGCAAACAGCTAGCAGCTAACAGCTCGCAGCTAACGGCACTAACAGTGCAAACAACGGCAAAAGTGCTGGCAGAGCTAACAGTGTTTACCTGAATAGGAACCGGAGGGTATATATATATTTACATGGATAAATGTTGTGTCTTTAATGTCTTTAATGACCAAACACCTGCAAAACCTTGCTAACATGCTAAACTAAGATGGTGAAATGTTAGCATTGTCATTGTGGGCATGTTAACATTTAGCTCAAAGCACAGCTGTTCTAAAGTACAGCCTCACTGAGCTGCTAGCATGCCTGTAAACTCTCTTTGTCAAGATACAAAAACATAAATTGGCTTTCCAACTGCAAAGCAGTGTAACAAGAAAAATACACTGCACTCATTATAGTTTGTAGTCATCAACTACGTGAGTCACCGGTTAATGAAAAAGCAAAAATCCAACATCCTTACTGTTGATATACTTTGTTTAACATAAGTGTAGTGTCCAGATGTTGTGATGAAGATGTTATACTACAAATTAACTTTTCACATTGTTATTCGAATGATGTGAAAGTATTGTAATTACATTTCCCATAATGTCATACTGTTCAACAGAAATGATGACCTGTGTTTGACTGTTGTGATTATGAATGAGGAGACGTAATCTTCTAAGTAGCCTCGGACCTGTGAGTCTTCCACCTCTCAGACTCTTTGGTGTCTGGATGGTGAAGCCTTCAGTTGTTCCTGCTGCTGTGTGTCTGTGTGTGTGTGTGTGTGTGTGTGTGTGTGTGTGTGTGTGATTGAGACAGAGGCTGGGAACGGAGCCAGGTAAACCTACCTGTTGACTTTACAGGCTTTCCCAGGGTGCTGGACCTGGTGGTAAACCAACGTTACTCCGTGCACTGGGCTCGACCCCTCCAGGGAAAATCAGATTTATTTATACAAACAAAAAAGCCTGGGAAAACATAATATCAACTGCCGGAGGACGTTGCAGCAAGCTCTTGCCCAATGCATGAGAGTGTTTCTGGGGTTTTTTAGAAAGCAAAGAGGTGGCTATCTGCAGCATTCGCCAGGAAATAATGTTGGCATTGTACATTTCTGCATGTTGACGTTTTTCCATCCGGTCAGAGCAAGTGATGTAGTATATCAAGCGACCGCTATTGACAGTAATAATGACTGTAAATAGCAAGAAAATAAGGTTAAGTGGGAGGGGTGGTAGATGGGTCAAACAAACACTGGAGTTTCACCCGGGAGACCGTTGTTCGTGTCCCGTGTGAAACCAAAACTTAACGTTTGTTATGCGTGTGTTATACTTTGTTACGTAAAGTTACATGAGATAGTCTGCCATGGGCGGTTGTTATAACGTTAGTTACGTTGGGGCGGTTGTTGCGCTACGTTGTTGCTCTACGTCGTTGCGCTACGTTGTTGTGCTATTTGATCTTTTTTAGAACCTTATCCAAAAACTTTTTCTGCCTAAACTTAACCAATTGTGCGTTTCTGTAAGTTTGATACGAGGCTGATATGAAAACTATTATCGGTTCAAACATTAACATTCAACGTATCCGAAATTGTTGCCAAATTGGTTTCTTGTGACTGTGTTGATGTCTGTGTGAAGCTTTTTAAATGTAGTTATTTATGACCTTTCCTGTGAATAATATTAATGTAGAATCTCCAATGTTTTACATGTGTCCCTCTGATTAAAACATGTAGGTACAGAACAGTAGACTCCAGGTATCTCTGTGTTTTTCTTGGTGAGCTCTGTGGCCTCGTGGGTTTCTGAGTTGAGGATCTGCCCTTCACCACTTCCTGAACTAGCCAAGAGGGAGCTGATATTTATGGGGCACAGCCTTTTTTTTCTTCTTTCTCCCCCCCAGAAGTACAAATTCAAGTCAATAGTCTATTCAGTAACGTTCTGCTCCAAGTTGACACAATAAACTCTGCTTGCTGCCTTTCAACATTTGGTGTTTATGATAACCTGAACTCAAACAAAGGTCCTTCTTCTCTGTGATACTTAATGTCTGTCCAGTCTGAAGGGTGCCGTGATTGAGCACTTAAACATATCTGTGGATACACCTACAGACAGATATTAGTCTAAGTGAATAACTGACATGGTAGATATTGTGTTTAATGTAAAATGACATGCCATAACTCCCACTGGTACGACAGTAATTTGCCACCATTCAGTATCATTTACCACATATGGTTTTGTTTTTGCACGTGATCCTGTGGGAGAAAGTAATGGTTCTGTGAACGGCTGTCATGCTATCACTTACTGTATGAAATGATTTGTATCTACAGAAAAGTAGATGTTATTGTTAATACCAGCATGCTCAAATTTTCTACATCAATGTTACATGTATAGTAAGATTGTATTGAGTTACTCCAAGGAACTTTTATACTTTTATTTACAACATATAGTCTCGAGGTACAGCACAGCAAAGGCTGGACGTATGAAACTCTGATATGAAACTCAGAGCTACGTCTCTGTCCTTCACTATACCATCAAACTGGTGAAGTCACAATGTTTTCATTCTTTTATTTTCTCATTCTTCTCTGCGTTTTCTCATCTTTATGGATCTGCTCTCACAGAAGAACATGCAGCACTTTGACTTGTGTTTCATGAGAAAATGCTCCCTCGGACGTCTGAAATGTGTCAAACATGCTTCTCTACTTTTAAAGGACATTGTTTTGATTACTTCCAGCCCAGGTTTATTTTTTTTGTTCCTTTTCTGAAAGCTTTTCGAAGTGTCAGTGGACCTGACTCTGGTTTATTTTGATGAATGTGACCCTGGAGTGAGCTGTGTTGAGGCATAGACTTTCACGAAGGCTAGCTGTTTGAAAGATATGAGATCAGAGTCGGTTTCGATTTTGTTTTCACATGAATTTAGAACAAGACTATATGGAACGATGTCTCTTTTCACGTCTGACTCGGTTCATTTAGACCTAACCAGAGTTTTGGATTGTTGGAACAGTGGAAAGACCAACAAAACGGTTGATGAGTTTTGTTTTGTTTCTGTCGAGTTTGAATGTGTGTTCCGATCATCAGTGAGGTAAAAATACTGTTGTCTGACTGAAGTCTGGTAGCTTTGAGGAGAGCATATTAATTGCATTAGAAGTGTGTTTTTAGGACGCCTTACAGCCCACTTGTGTCTAGTTCACTGCGTTAGCATGCTAACGTTTGCTTATTAACCTACTGAGAACCAAAGTGGTGGACAGAATGACGAACAAACATGGCCGTCCCTGGAGCCACTCTGCTAGTGTGGCTAAAAAGAACATATATCATGTTATTTAGTGTATAATAATGATTGTCTGTACTTTTTTTTCAGTGCTAATAGCTAAATCGTTTTCACTAGGACTCTCCAACAACCCTCATTAGACACGTCAGACACCGTTCTACTATCAGTGAACATATTCACATTATTCTCAGTATTTAATAGTCGCAGCCTCGTCAAAATGTAGATGGACTCACTTTACCTGGTTACAGACTTTACCTCAGATCAGATTCAAACCAAACTTGTCCTGTTAATGCCTGCTGGTTGTTGATGAACACATTATTTAATCAGCTGTAAAATACCAGACATACTGTACGTGGAAGGATTTATTTTTCCATCCCTGGTCCACATGTGCTCCTGCATGCTTATTAAAAAGGGCCCAGAGGACGAACCTACTTTATATCTGTCTGTGCTCTGGTCTGACGTACAGGTGGGGAAGTCTACTGTATGTGACCTCGATCTCCTGTCTTTTTCCTGCTTCGTCTCTCAGGAGCGATGAGAATAAATTATCCAATAAAGGGGTTTGTGCAGCTGGTCCTTCGTTGCGGTTCTCTATCTCAAATCCCCCCCATCGCTCTTTTACGGTTACTGCTGGTGTGTGAAAAATCTCTGTTACTGCAAAGTGTAGCTGTTGAAATAATAATAATACGTTTATTTAGTATAGCACCTCCCATAGAAAACAATTCACAAAGTGCTTTACAAGAATAAAATATGGATAAAAGATTAGAAAAGAATGAAATAAAAAAACATGAAATGAGAGAACTTATGTGCAGAAAAACTGAAGTTTGATGAGCATAATATAAACACAAATTTAAACCCTCGGATGATTTGACAACTCTTATTACAGTTTTCCCCTTAAACGCTTGAAATATGTCTTTGGAAGTGAAATGGAAAAAAATCCCGGAGTGGATACTTTTTTTGAAACCGAGATAGGACATGAATAAGTTTTTCCTGCTGTGTCCCTGTAAGACGAGAACGGAGAGAAGTTTCCAGAACTGTGAACCTGCGCCTGTTACTCCAGCGCTGCTGCCTGATCGGACCGATCCGACGTTACTATAACAGAGGCCAGTGGTGGAATAACAGCTGTTCCCTTCACACAGGTATCGAAAACACAGCTGGATCCAGAGGAGGAGGCAATACAACTGATGCACAGGAAATCAATTTTCCAGATTTTAACAATACACTAAATCATGACCATGGCTCGGCCGGCGCACGCTTTTAATGCATGTCAGTGCATGTGAGCATTACTTTAAGAGATACTGTCCTGCACTTTGTTTTGGACTTGTGAGGGGGAAAGGAGTGGAAATTCCATCATGAAAAGTCAAGATAATTCATCCTCTGGGAACCATGCATGTCCACGTTAGCTTAAGATAATCAATCCAATAGTTTTGGGATTTATTTCTTATCTGGCCCAAAAATGTTAAAGACTCCGAGACTGACCCGCATCCCTGCAGTTCATGGCATGTTTTAAAAACAGCGAGCAGCAATGCAAAGTGTATGTGATTTGCAGTAAACGGGCTGAAACAGGCAAACACACCATTATGGTCCTTTGAGAGTCTCCAAAGGTCAGTCCTCCTCCCTGATGCAGCACAAGCAGCCTTTACATAAATGGTGCTCCAGCACATGGTAAACACATTTTTTTTTTCTTCTTTTTACGTCCATATGCACACAAGCCATCAGGTGTTTGTGTTTCATTAGCAAAGGAAAAGCCAAGAGGAGTTAAACTTAGTAAAGAGGCGTCTCAGTGGGAAGTGGCTGTAATCTGAAGCAGCAGGAAATGGGAGTGAGAAAAGCAATAAGATTATGCGTTAAGGCACAATGAAAGAGGCAAGTCAGACCTTAATAAGTGTCACGAAAATTCAGCGGGTGGACCGTCAACGCCGCACGCACGAGATTAGCTTGAGGTCAACTTGACTACAGGATTACTTCAAAGGTCCACTTGAGCATTTGGCTCTGAATTCAAAGAGACTCAATTTGGATCCGCAGCATTTATCTTTTTTGGGAAAAAAAAAAAAAACAACAACATAGATTTTGTTTTTCGTATTTCTAAATGCACATGTCCAATCATTGTAGCCAGGCAATATGGAAAGCTGAGGAAATTGCTTTTCAACAACAAGTATCTTTATAAAATCAAGCCTGCTGTTCAAAAATAGAGCTCAAAATCAACAGGTCTGGATTTGTTTCCCATCGGCAGCTCATGTGAACCTGCACTTCATGTATGTCAGAGGTTAACTGGAGCAGCCACAGTTACTGCTGGTGGAGACCCCCCCCCCCCCCCCCCCCCCCCCCCTGTTGGACACAAGCAACGAGGGGGAAGCATAGAGGCGATATTGTAGGAATAATACTGTACAGTCGCTGACATGAGATTGAGCAGCGCGTGAATGAGGGCCTGTACTGTATTCCAGCCTCGTCCCATTGACCACGCTGCCGATCCTTCTGTTATTTCAATGGGGGAACGTCAGGAAGATGTTGTTTTTGGCCGCTGACGAAGACCAGGAAATGTCTGAAACACACAGATACGCACACCGATATGTCTCTCTGGGAAAATTCCCACAGTGCTCTGGTAGTTTTGTTTTATGTCATGTGTAATTGGGTTTGGATAACCCTGCTTTGTTGATGTCTTGTAGGATTTTAGGATAAGCACCTGCACTACAATAAAGATACAGAGCAGCTAAAAACACATAGCCTTTGGACTTAAAGGTTCTCTATATGATATTCAACGTATATATATATATATATTTATTTCTCTGTACGTACATCAAATTGCTGCACATTTCTGTTGCATAAGACATCATGGTGTGAACAATAAAACTAACCTCAGTTATACAACAGAGACTTTGAGCTGCAGTAAAAGTGCCCCAGCTGCTTTGTCCAGTTAACTGTGCCATGAATCAGATTGTTACATACTTGGATACTTTTTCCTACAATGTTTTGTCAAAACTGAACACATCCTTGAACCCGTTGTCAGTATTTAATAAGAACAGTTGTGTTGTGAAGTCACCAAGGCGGCATGCATTTCGTGGACGGAAACGAGTTGAAGCGGGCCGCTTCGCTCGGCCGTTGGACTCGGTGGTCAGTTGGAGGCGGCTCGTTGGCGTCTGTGCAGCTGAAGTCATGTCTGTGACTCAGCGCCTCGACGTCTCTCTCTCTCTCTCTCCCCTTCCTCCATCATTTATTCATGCATCATTTATTCCTACAATTAGTGTGTATTTTTGAAATGATAAAGTTGTTTTTTTTTAATTGCATATGAACTGGAGCTATTCTGTCCTGTAGGGTTGATATATAGAAATATCACTACTGTTAGAATTTAACAGGCCTTCGCTCATAGAGTGACAAAGCACCAAATAAATGGAAATTTCAGTTTGGTGGGCAATTATTGTGTCTTTTATTGAGTGAAATAAAAAAACATGCTTCAAATTAAACTTATTTTCCCCTTGTATATGCAAGCAAATGCTTGGTTCCCATGAATACAGAGGAGTAAATATAAAATAAAATGTATTCCTCATGCTAACATATACGTATATATATATATATATCTCCAACTGTGTATCGCACGTTTGCATGACCTGCTGTGTCCATCTTGTCTTTCAGATTGGAAGTCTGTCTCCGTGCAAGTGTTTTGGGATGAAGCACCTGTGGGACGTTCACTTCCTGCTGCTCATCCTCCTCTACCTGTTAGGAGCCGTCAGGTCACAGGTCAACCCAGGTCAGTGCCGCCACGCGAGAAAACACCTTCTTCTGCGTTTGTGATTTCGGTCTGCAGTGAGATCACATTCAAGGGGTTTGTGAATACTGTAAAAAATAGTTTGTTGGCAAACTAGTCGGCAGAAAAAATTTTTGGGCAACTGTACGTTTCACCTATCCGTTGAAAGTTGACGTTTCTGATCCAAAAATATGTTTCATATCAGCCTTGTATCATGCTGGCATTAATGCACAGAGGTTAACGTTGTGAAACTATTAGAAACAATTTGCTAGATGGATAAAAACTTTATTGATCCCACACCGGAGACATTCAATTGTTACAGCAGCTCAATAGTGAATGAAGCAAGATCGAAAAGTGATACAAAAAAATACAAAATACACAAATAAAATAACAACATAGATACATTATATACTATTTACCCCTTTCACTTGTTACACTGAATACTTGCTCAGGATAATTGTGTGCTAGGAGCATTGTACTAGAGAAAGTATACATATAAATACGTAAGTGTTCATGGCTGACAACAGCAGTGATTATTAGGGGTGGGGGGGAATCGATGCAAAGTCAAGGATTGGCAGGAAGTTGGTCCAAACAAAGATGGACAGTCTGTCTGTCTGCTTGACTGACAAACCCATTTTGCTGCAATTAAAAAAAAGTGATTGAAGTGAGATGAACCAAGTGAAAACCTTCATCTTTTTAGAATAAACAGATGTTGACAAAACTGCATTATTTGCAGTTGAAAAAAAAAAGGTAATAAATCGCGTTTTTTGCAAAACGTTTAAAATGGCCTCTCGGTGTGTGAATCGGGCCCCAAAGGCCCCTACAGGCTCATGCAGTGGTTCCATGTTTAACGTCAGCTTGGCTAACAAGCCTCCTCTCACCGACCTCCTCTATGGAATCAAGAGGGTAACCCCGAGACGGAGCTCTGAACCTGTTTATTGAGTCTCTTTCTGTCCCTCTCCGTCCTTCCACCTCTCTCATGTGATAAAATAATAACGTCACAGCGACAATGTAACTAACTTTTGGTTTGATGCGGGACACGAACAGCGGCCTCCTGAGTTAAAGTCCTCACATGTTACACCAGGTAGCTTTCTTTAACAGGTGCTCAGCATACGAAGTCACTCGCTCTGACCGAATGCAAAGACGTCGACCTTTGAACGCAGCCGTGGTTTTGCAGAAAACTTACAACGGCGACATGTTTCCCTGGTGACTGGACTGTTGCTGGGTTTGGTTCTCCAGTCCAGACTGATTCCGACGTTGGATAAGTGCTGCTTTGTGGGAGCCATGTGGTCCCCCGTCTCTCTCTCTCTCTCTCTCTCTCTCTCTCTCTCTCTGGTTTGTCCTCTTTGATCCCAGCATGCCTTTCTCCAGCTCTCCCTTGCACTGTTTTTTGTGGTGTCAATGAAAAAAAGGACCAATAATTCCTTTAACAAGGAAATGGAGTAGCAACACTTGGTGGGCAGAGACTGACTCAAATAGCAACCAACGAGAGGTTTTTGGTTATTATTGAAATTGTAGAAATTCAACAGATATTTGCCAGTAAAAACCCCGACCTGGCTCGTGTTTATGACTTCAGTCTCAAGGCTTCTGTCATCACGCTGAGTTTTCTTTATTGCTGAAAGGATAATGAATGTCATGTGTGCTCAGACCGAAACAGTAATTAATGATGGTTTTGTCAGAGACTCTACGGGTCACGCTGACCGAACTCTGTCAAGCAATGTTTGAAAAAGAAAGAAATAACAGTGAGGGGGGAAAAAAAAAAACGCCCCCATCACTTCCACATCCTCCCGCCTCACTCCCCCCCCCCCCCCCCCCCCTTTCAAAATAAAACTATTGCGATTATATTCTACACTGTTATGAAACTGTAAATCCAATTTCTTGTCTTAGAGTGTATGAAAATAAAAAAACAAACATGAGGTCACGATGACAGGACTGGGGGTTTTTTTTCTTTCTCAGTCAACAGTACTGAATAAAAAGTACAAACATCACATTTTTTTTTTTTTAAAGCAAGAGCAAAACAAACAGAAGCTTATGATTAACAGCAGTTGCTTTCCAGAGCGTACCTTGAAATCATTCTCATATTCACGGAGCGAGCTGCACAGCTTAAACACACTCAAAACCTGGCCGTCCCTGTTTGTCATTCATTCGTTCTTTGTGCCAAAGCAAACAGAATTAAAAGAGAGAGAGAGAGAGAGAGAGAGAGAGAGAGAGAGAGAGAGAGAGAGAGAGATTTATACAGAGTTTTAAAAAAGCGAGGAAAGAAAATAAAGAGGGTGAGCGAGATAGAGATCACAGAGAGCGTTTATAGAAGGAGTTTCAAGTTTGCATGCTGTGGTTACTTTCATGCGTATGTTTCTTTACACACACACACACACACACACATATATATATATATACATATATATTAATATCTTCATTTCTGGCCAATGTAACCAGATGTGAATGTATGCTTACAACAGTTTCTAACAGCATCTTAGATCTCGTAGCATTCGGCACCAAAACTTATATGAGGCATCTTCTCAACCACACTTAATTGAGAATTTGAGTGTTTGACCCTTGTGGGAGTGACTTTCTTTGCTCACTGTGTTCTTGTGAGTGTGTGAGTGTGTGTGTGTGTGTGTGTGTGTGTGTGTGTGTATCTGCTCGCATGCATATACCCGCATGCACAGGCATACTGTGGATCCCGCTATCCCACTGGAGTCTGTGGCTAATGCATACCAGACATTCTGACAGCAGGAAAGTCTATTGAAATAGGCTCTGTCTTTCTCCCTAGCTCTTGTGTGTGTGTGTGTGTGTGTGTGTGTGTGTGTGTGTGTGTGTGTGTGTGTGTGTGTGTGTGTGTGTGTGTGTGTGTGCGTGTGCGTGTGTGTGCGTGTGTGTGTTTGCCAGTATTTGACCACTCATAAGTCATCGAGAGGACTGTTTGTGCATCTGATCGTGGTCAAAGTTCAACAAGTTCACCATTCAAGACACCGTTTTGGATCTGTAATCTGACCCCATGGATTTCTTCACTCCACCAGCGATTATTAAGATGAATAATAAAAAAGAAATCACCTCCAGTGTCACTAAAAAAAAAAGCTCAAAATCTCAACCTGCTGTAATATATGGAGGCAGGATCCATCCACCTATAATTCTGTCTCATGCTTTAGTTCTGCTGCATTGAGAAGAGGGTCATTTTTCCACGGTCTGGAAATATTCACGGCTGAATTTAGTGGAGCTGAGATGTCGAGTGGTGCCAACTTTCCCCTGTTTAAAATTCCCAAGCAATGGAGTTATACCATCCCCTGTCTTTCCCATTTCTCTCGTGAGTGGGCGAACTTTATGTCCCTGTGGAGGGGGGAGGGGGGGTTTGAGGACATGAGCGGTATCGAGCAGTACTGTTGTTGTGAAGCGTAGTTTAGAGTAAACCTTGAATGAACGAACAAAGTGAATGAATTCATGGATATCACAACATTTTCTTTGAGTCGTTAAAAATCACACTTTCAACTTGTGCAACTATGTCGCTTTTTAAAGAAGAATTAATCTGTCGTAACTTTTTAAATACTATGCTATGTTTCAGCATGTCCCAGATACACACTATATGGTTTTTATCACAAAAGTAAAACCACAGAAATAAAGTTTTCCTATTGTACTCTTTTTAGTTGGTGCTGCAAATCCTCCGGATACCGACTGGTTGGGTTTTTTACGGGAGTTAGCCCGCTACAGCCGTTGCGATGGCAATGGTGCACATAAAAATGGCCGCCGCTCTGACCATCCAGCTACGTTTGATTTGAATGGGAATGTCCCTTCTACTCCTGTTTCATTTTTCGGAGTAAAACCTCATCAGGAAATGGAATGTTGAGTTAATCGTCTCTAAGCAGTAAAAAGTCAATATGTTGACCACTTGGTTTCCCATGTTTAAAAACAACAACATATGAATGCAAATTTGGGTTGAAAAAAGGGTACAAGTCCAATTTTCACTCTCCCTCTATCTCTGTTTTACTCTCCCCCAGTTCCAGAGGGAAATAACTAACCGGTAGCTCGTCGCCAACTTTGCCTGTCGGCACAGAGATCATCAGCCGCCTATTAGCAGAAATGGAATATAATGCTCACAACTACGTTTTCGTTAGCGTATCATTCCCCGGAACTAAGAATCGTGTTCTCGTTAGCTCAGAATGAACCAAAAACAATGGGCTGAGAGGCGCGACGAGCGACCCCTTTCATATCGCGCGTAGTCTTTCGATCTATTGTTAAATATCAAAATATGGATTAGTGCAGCTTTAAAGCGGCGGACTCAAGAGGATCTTAAATGTCGTCCGGTAATTTCTACTTGTGGCACACGATGTAAATGTAATGAGGCAGACAGTAAAAAAAAAAAAAGCAACACAACCAAAACTGCCCTTTTGACGGACAGATGTTATGTAGCAGATGTGAGCATCAACTTGCATGTATGCGTGTGTGTGAGTGTGTGTGTGTGTGTGTGTGTGTGTGTGTGTGTGTAGGTGTGTGTGTATGTGGAGCCAGCGGTTGGACAGCAAACACTGCAGAACAAACCTGCCTTTCAGTAGTCGGGGTGCGGTAAAAATCAAGAGGTGAGAGAGAAGGTTTGGTCCATTACTCCTTCATCTCTCTCTCTCTCTCTCTCTCTCTCTCTCTCTCTCTCTCTCTCTCTCTCTCTCTCTCTGTCTCTCTCCATTCCTCCAACCACACAACGCTGGTATTTTTCCACCTTTTTTTTTTTTTTCTGGGGTGATATTTTTAGATTACTGTGGCCAAATGTTGAGCTTGAAGGTTGGGTGGTGGTGTGTGTGTGTGTGTGTGTGTGTGTGTGAGTAGGGGGAGTAAAGAATCTGTGTGCATGCATCCAAAGGAACACACACTCTCCTGCCCCCCCCCCCCCCCCCTCTCATGGCTCACCCCAGGGGTCAGCTCTGAGTGGGCTGGGTGGATAAATAAACACAGCAAAAACCAACATTTGGAAGAGCGGTCACACATCCGGCACGATACACTGGAACCCGTCTCTCTGACTCTCTGTAGGATGTGGTTAAAGACCCTGATAACGACTCCCTTTTTTGCATCAATTATGTCCCAGGCAACACTCACGTGTTTTTGCCGTTGTTTTGTGTGTGTATCACTGTATCCGTCTGGTAGGACTTCATGGAAGACTCACACACCACCTCATACCACATGACAGGCACGCAATCATCCCATCATTCCCACTAAGGTTACGTTCACACTGCAGCCAAAAGTGCTTCAAACCTGTTCATTTTTTGCAAAGTGTCAACAGCAAATGGAATCTGATCTTTTCATTTCAGATTTTTTTTGCCACTTTCATAAGTGGTTTTAAATCAGAGATAGTCATAGTGTAATCCCACTTTTTTTTTTTTTTACATCATCCGCTAACACCTCCGTACAGAAGTAGCAGCCATTGCTCCACAAAAAAAACTGCTTGTCATTATTCTTTTGAGCCTAAAAGTCACTAAAAATGTAATCAATAAACGTCTTAATCTGGGGTTTAACAGCAACTGGCCTGATCGCTGAGGTACAGATGTGAGCCCGAAAGAAAAAAGCCCACATTTCTGGTCGGAAGGAGAAAAAGACCTTCTTTTAAATGTTTTTATTATCTAAGTTATTTCGATAATAACGTCATGGCGGCTTTTTTAAGTTAATCGAAGTAAGCAGGGCTGCAGAGGCGTGGACTCGAGTCACACGACTTGGACTCGAGTCACAAATTTTGATGACTTTAGACTGGACTTGGCAAAATAAAAACACAAAAACAACAACTTCCAACTCCACTTGGACTTCAGCTCCAATGACTCATGTCTTCACTTGGACGTGAGCCTTTTTACATGAGTCACGCGACTTGGAGTCGACTCTGACTCGAGTCACAAAGTTAACGACTTTAGACTCGACTTGGCAAAATAAAAAAACCGTTGCATCTGAGCAATGATTACAAAGTAAGCGCTGAGGCTTTAAGCGTGAACTAAGCCTCAGAGTCCTGCGTCCTCCCAGTGTGTGAGACGGTAGGAGTAGAAGATGAGATGCTGCACCTCTGTCTTGGTCTCTGTTTACACTCGTTACCTCTGTGTGACTGAGGCTCGTGTGCTGCTCTTCTGGCTCTCACAAATCGAGGAGCGCCAACCACCTCAAACCCTTTAACCTCCGGACCGGGGCGGCGCCAACTCCAGCTTCTCCATTTTCCAAACATTGACGTGTCTTGTCATCTTATTTGATTTTGAAATCATTAATTGGACATCTCTCTTGTTTCTCTTGAAGCGGGTTCTGACGATTTTTGTGTTTTCGCTCGAGCTGTAAGCCGTGCAGTTTGAGAGCACCGCACCTATCATTAACATGGTTTTGTGACCGTGCAGCCAAGGAAACCGCTAATATGCGGATAATATGAGAACGGCGATATGATTTCTGTCGGTGTGACGCGAGCTGCAGTGACGAGGGCAGCGCCGAGCAAAGGTTAGAGAGGACAAGATGAAAGGGGGACAGAGGAGGAAGCGAATGTGGACATCTGGAAGAGTTTTTGTTTGTGACTCCTTCAAGCTGTCGCTGTGCCACTGCCAAGACGAAGCCCTGCGGGTGCGTGTGTGTGTGTGTGCGTGTGTGTGTGTGTGTGTGTGTGTGTGGTTGCATCTACGCCTGGTTTGGTGTGTGCACGGACATGCGAGCGGCGCATCGGGCCGCCGGCGTCAGCCCCCAAAACCGTCGGGGGATTTTTCACGTCTTGACTTTTTAAGCAAATATTTGGAGAAAAAAAAGAGCAGGAGAGGGACAGAGAAGGCCTTGAACCTGGAGCTCTGCTGTTGCTGGCTTCTTCTCAAAGGTTTTCCTGTGAGACAAGCGGGCCGTGGCTAACAGGGTCGGCCGTCCTTTAACTTCCGCCTGCAGCTCCGCCGAACGCCGCTAACGCAGACGCAGAAATCGAGTTTCTGCCAAAGGCTCTTTCATCCACAAATGGGGCTAAGTAGAGGTCACATCCCGTGAGGTGGAGTGGTCACTGACTATGTTTACATCCTCGAATGTTACAATTTTCTGAATGTAATATGGGTCAAGTAAACAGCATAATCCGTTTGGATAATCTGAATTAGGCCTTATTCTGAATGTAGCATTTTCAGATTAAGGCGTGAGTGAGATGCCGATGCTATTCTGGTTTTAGGAATATTCTCTGGACTTGCATACGGCGCATTCCAGAACATGAGTCTCAAGACGCAGGAGACGCACCGCCTCCTGTTTACAACCAGCCCTGTGTGTTTTGTACACAAATCAACTGCAGCCAACCAGTTTAGAGTAGGAATGCATTCCCAAAAGAGAAGCCCACATTTCTGGTTTGGAAGGAGGAACACACCTACTTTTAAACATCCTCGTTGTTTGAAGTTGTTTAAAGGGCGCAGCTCGTCGGACCTACGTCAGGGCTCAAGGTGTGGACTCAGGACCCATAACTTGGACTTGAGTCAGATTGGATGATCTTAGACGCAACTTGACAAAATCAAGAAATGACTTGCAAACTCGACTTGGACTTAAACCCAAATGACTCATGACTTTTCTAGGACTTGAGCCTTTTGAAAATACTTCATATCTTCCCTCTAAGCCCGAAGATTAAGAAGTATGTTATTTAAAAAAAAAAAAAGTGTGTCACGATTCAGATTATTTCCTGAATCAAAGAACGTTGACGCTGTTCAGCCCCGGCAAGTCGACGCTTAGTTCTCCAGATCCACTTGGTTTGAACCAAACCGACAGCGTCTAATCAAGTCGCAGGAGAGACGTTACGTTACTGAGCACCAAAATAATATAAAAGACCATGTCGTCCATGAACAAAAACATATGCATTAGTCCAAAAAAAAAAGAAGAATTGCAATGTTCAAAACTGCAGACGAAGATGGCATTACATTTGGTGACGACACTCAAAGTTCAGGACTCAAAACTTGGGACTTGGGACTTCAGTGCAAAGATTTGACACTTGTGACTTGACACAGCTTACTATAGGAATATTGTCTGTTTAAGGAATAAAGGACGAAAGCATGTAAACCAAGCCCCGTAGAAAACACGTGACGTTGCTCTTTTTGGAAACACCCAGAAATCAGTAGAATCATTCAGAGCCTTGTAAAAGTGTAACAGACGCCATGTTGGATGTGTCACGCTCACTCAGCCTCTAGCCAGCTGAGTCTTAATGAGATGAAGATTTTCCTAAATCACTCTTTATTTTTATCAGCTCTCGCTGGAAAGAGACAAAAGAAGACAGAGAGAGAGAGAGAGAGAGAGAGAGAGAGAGAGAGAGAGAGAGAGAGAGAGAAGGGAGAGAGACCACACAGGAGGAGTGAGAGGAGGACAGAGAGGAGACATGAGGGGGTGGACGGGCATGCAGGAAACAGAGGGCATATTGCTCCTATTGACCGCATGGTGGGGGCGTGATGGGCTCAACGCTGCCAGGGTTACCACACACACACACACACACACACACACACACACACACACACACACACACACACACACACACAGTAACAACATGTACTTGATACCAGCTCTGTTTGGACTGGCAGAAACACTGAATGGATCCAGCTTATTATTTCAATAAAGCAACCACAATATGAGTGTGGACATGTGTGTGTGTGTGTGTGTGTGTGTGTGTGTGTGTGTGTGTGTGTGGTACTCTCACATCACCACCCCACCCCCTTTTCATCCAGCGCTATCCATCACGTGTTTTTTTTTTGTTGACAGGAGCTGAGAATTAAGTCGTTCTGTCTCAGAAATGTCCGCGAGCGTCTGGTGAATGTTTGAGTTTTGGTTTCAAAATTGTTCAACGGCGACCGGCGCTGCGGTTGGTCTGAGAGAAGTCGGGGGAGGAGCTGCGTGATTCAGAGTGTGGTGATAATCCAGTTAGCCTTAAATACCAGCGGTGGAACGAGAACATCCTTAAATAGAAGCATTGTGATGGACTTGAGTGCGTAGTGAGAGTACTGTTAATAAAAACGACTCAAGTAAATATTTAAAAAGTGAGATAATCGGTTTATTTTTTATAGATAATTGTCAGAAGAGCCCTTTAGGATCCTGACAGTATTTCAATTCAATAGAAATAATAAACTTTATTCATAAAGCTCTTTTCAAAATAGAGGCTACAAAGTGTTAAACAATAATAAAAACTGTTATAAAATAGCTGGAAAGACAACCAATGAAGCAACATATGACAATAAATAAATATAATTAAAACAAAATAATAAATAATAAAATATATAGTTGAGAGAATGCCTTTGTATACAGACACAAGTGGACAAATTCAGGGCACAAACCTTGTGTAATATCTACTCATTCATAATAATCATTATATGAATATATATATATATATATATATATATATATATATATATATATATATATATATATATATATATATAAAGAAGTATTCAGAGCCTTTACTTGAAGTGTGTTAGTTTGATACGATAGTTGGATGAGAAGATCAATATCGCTCTCTTGTCTGTCAATTAAATATGAAACTACAGCTAACAGCCAGTTAGCTTAGCTTAGCATATAATGGAGTCTCCAAGCACATAACATAATATCTTTAATTAATCTTATTTAATATACTTATATACAGTCGAGTGAAACCACAACTTGTTTTTTGCGCTTCGGTTTTTGCCCGGGTTAACAAACAAACTATCGTCCTGCTGGCTTCTACTTTTTGGCCGTCAGTGGCGTTGAGTGGACGCTCCTCTGTTGACCCTCCTGACCTGATCAATGGAGTAATCAAAGGCCTTGGTGTGTCTCAGGTGTGTGTCGCTATCCTCTGGGCATGTCAGGAGGGCAGATCCAGGACGAGGACATCTCCGCCTCCAGCCAGTGGTCCGAGTCCACCGCTGCTAGATACGGCAGGTATGTGTCTTTCTCTCTCTCACACACACACACACACACACACATAGCTTCATAGTATGTTTACCCTGATAATGAGTGTGTGTGTGTGTGTGTGTGTGTGTGTGTGTGTGTGTGTGTGGGTGGCTTTTCCTGCAAAGGTGTTTGAGCCTGTTTATTTGCAGTAAGCCACAAACTGGGGTATCAGTTCTACTGACAGCCACATGATTAAGGAGACATTTGCGTGTGTGTGTGTGTGTGTGTGTGTGTGTGTGTGTGTGTGTGTGTGTGTGTGTGTGCAGCAGAACTTGGGTGGGCCTTCAGCAAGTATCAGGATAATGATGTAACTCACTTTCCCCATCCATCCCGGCTGTGTTTTTTCCGTCTCGCCCTGTTCCCCCCTCCTCACCTCTACCAGTTCCTTTGCCCCAAAGTTAACACTTTAGGACAAATTCACGACTTAAGTCTTCACCCGAGATGTTTTCATAAGCAGGCTGTAAGAACTGAAATCCACCGCCGCACTCGCTTTCACTTTCCTCTCACCTTTTTTCCCTCTCCATCCTGTTCTACTTATTCTTCCTCCCTGGCTCTCCTCTCTTTCCTGCTGTAAAATGAACATATGAACATCCACAGTTATTTCCTCCCTTCTCTCTCTCTCTCTGTCTCTCTCTCTCTCGCTCCCTCTCTCTCTACCTAACCCAGGTTGGACTTTGAGGAGGGCGACGGCGCCTGGTGTCCGGAGATAACGGTGGAGCCGGACAGCCTGAAGGAGTTCCTCCAGATCGACCTGCGCTCGCTGCACTTCATCACCCTGGTGGGCACCCAGGGTCGTCACGCGGGAGGCATCGGAAACGAGTTCTCCCAGATGTACAAGATCAAGTACAGCCGCGACGGCAGCCGCTGGATCTCGTGGAGAAACCGGCAGGGCAAGCAGGTACACGTCTTCACAGATAAAGACGCCCTGACGCTCGACACGGCTGTGTTTATAGCCGTAAATAGAGATCGGACCGATTTTTCTCGCTGATCGGTCGTGAGGTCACGAGGTCGCTTCTACAATCGCTAGCGAGATACTTCATTGAGCTCAAGGTGCGTTTGTTTTTGAGCCGCAGGTGATCGAGGGAAACAGGAACGCCTACGACATCGTGCTGAAGGACCTGGAGCCGCCCATCATCGCTCGCTTCGTCCGCTTCATGCCCGTCACGGACCACTCCATGAACGTCTGCATGAGAGTGGAGCTCTACGGCTGCGAATGGCTGGGTGAGAGGTGGCTGATGATGATGAGGAGGATGATGAGGAAAGAGAGGATGTGTGAGGACGGATGAGCGAGGAAGTGACCTTAACTTTGAGCTAAAGATAGAAAGGGTCAGCTGACTCTCTGACACATATCTATGAACAACCCTTGATGGACACAACAATAATCATATTAGTTACCAGATATTGAGGAACCTCTCCGGCCCCTTGGTTGGTGGCTTCACGCTTCAAACTATGACGCACTAAGTCTGGTCAAATGAGACATTTCTTCAACCGTCTGAAAACACTACATATTCATAATGGAACATTCTACCCATCCACAGGGTCCTCATTTTTTGTAAATCTACTATTTTTGAAACAACCTTCTGTGGTTTTGAGCAGCGCTTCTCTGCACAGCGTGAGTTTTTAGAACGATGGACTAAAGAAAGTGTATTTTTGTTTGCTTTGCAGATGGTCTCGTGTCGTACAACGCTCCAGCAGGAGAACAGACGAGCTCGCCTGCTTACCCTGCTTACTTCAACGACTCCGTCTATGACGGTGCTGTCATCCACAGGTGTGTGTGTGTGTGTGTGTGAGTTTCATTATGTCCTCCTCCTTCCTGTTTCTACCCACCACTACTCTGCTTCATCATCCGTCTCTTCCTTCGTCAGTGTTTCCCCCCAACCCCCCCCCCACCCCACCCCCTTCACCTTGTTGTTGCTCCGTCACCATGGAGAACCCAGAGAGAGGTCACGGTGGTTTACTTAGTTAAGCAATACCTCATAGGAATGACTGAGTCAACCGGGCTTATGAAGTTAGTCTAGAGACCGGAATGAGCCACTCGCTCTCTTGTTGACGGCGGTGTTTGGTTCATGTCATGGTGAATAATGTCCTCCATGACACAGGCAGGCTTCCTTCTCCATGTGGAGGCGACAGTGCAGAGAGAAAAGAAAATGGCCTTTATTACGATGTCGCGGCCAAAGGCAGAAGAGAAGAATCGGCGTCACAATGCCGCCACCTAGTGGCAAACGGTTGCGCCGATTTACTGTATTTTTTTTTTTGCGTCTCTCCCAAAGCACTTACAGAGAAATAGAAATGTTGTGTTGTGATCATATTTATATTCATATTATTGTGTGTTTTTGTGCTTTGGCAACATTGTTTTTTTTTTTTTTTTTTACTTTCTTGTCAATAAAGCCACATTGAATTGAATTAAATAGCAGCCAGGAAGAAGGACAACAGAGCTGGACACATTTAGGTAAAGAGTAAACAGGACTGTTATGTGAAAAATAGTGAAATATAGGTGTAAATATAAATACAAAAATGTAATAAAATAAGAAATATAACGTTGATTTACAGTCCAATGTGTTCTGTAAATTGTAAACAATACAAATAGTGTAAATATATGAATAAATACTGAATGGATATATATGGACTTTATGAGTATGTACATGTAAAGGATGTATAGGAATTATATTGACAGTACCAGACGATATATACATATTAGAAAACTAATTGTGCATTTATAACTATCCTTATAGACAGGGTGTAACTGACATTAAGATGCTCATCAGAGTGACGGCCTGCAGGAAGAAGCTGCTCTCTTGTGTTCTGGTTATTTTGCCGTACAGTGTTATTGCCTAGCAGAGGGGAGACGTTCAAACAGGTTGTGTCCAGGGTGTCAAAGGTCTGCAGTCATGTTTCCTGACTTCCGGAGGAGTATAAGTCCTGGAGTGGAAGGCAGTCTGGCACCAGAGACTTTCTCTCCACTCCTGATTGTCTGTTGTTCTCTGTTTAGTGGCGGATCCAAACCGAACAGTGAAAGTACGGTAAAGCGATGTTCCTCTGTCTCTGCTGCCTTCTCTCTTACACGTCGTTGTGTCTCAGTATGACAGAGGGCTTGGGTCAGCTGACCGACGGCGTGTGCGGCCTGGACGACTTCGCACACAGTCACGTCTACAACGTGTGGCCCGGCTACGACTACGTGGGTTGGACCAACGAGAGCTTCCCCAGCGGATATGTTGAAATCATGTTTGAGTTTGACCGCATACGCAACTTCACCACCATGAAGGTGAGGTCTCCTGGTGATACAAGCCCCCCCCTCCCAGTGTGTTTATCCTCACCAGCACTAAAAGTGTCTAAATCTGCGGTCCAGGTCCACTGCAACAACATGTACTCGCGTCGCATCAAGGCCTTCCGCCAGGTGGTGTGTCACTTCCGCTCGGAGGCGGACTGGGAGGCCACGCCTCTCGCCTTCAGCCCCGTGGAGGACGAGAAGAATCCCAGCGCCCGCTTCGTCACCGTCAACCTGGCCAATCACATGGCCAGCGCCATCAAGTGCCAGTTCTACTTTGCTGACGCCTGGATGTTGTTCAGCGAGATCACCTTCCAGTCAGGTATAGACCGAAGAACTGTGTGTGTCGTGCATTATTTGTTGTTATTATTATTATTATTATTATTAAAGTCTCTTTTGAGGCCTTCTGATTTAATTTCTGATCATCTGGCCTTTTTTTTTTTCTTTAGATACAGCCATGTACAACACAACACTGGCTCCGCCCAAGACAGGACTGCCACCCAACATACAACCAGGTCAGCGATCCCTCCACACTCACACACACACACACACACACACACACACGCTCGACGAATCCCTGCACACATTTTTATGAAAGGCTCATATCAGTAAGAATAGGGATGCGATAAAGTGCCGGGAAACAGTGAGGCAGTTTATCAGAAATAAGAGCGTTTATTGTACAAATTCTTGAATTCCTTAAAGAGATTCTGGCTTCCTGTTTTTCACATTCAGATCCCCATAGCAGCAAAACCAATGAGAAGGTCAAGACTGATTCCATAGGATCAGTAAAAAAAAGTTCCTTTTAACAATAAAATAATAACTTTTGAAAAGCGGCGTAAGAAGATGGAAGTGATGTTGGATGTTAGTCTGGTTTGTGTCGCTCATTCAAGGAACTGCAGTTTTTGGCTTCATTCCTCAGCAGCGGAGTTTGCCGCTTGATGCAGACAGTCAAAGGTGTCTCTCCTTGTCTCCCTTCCCCCAGAGGACGACCCCACCCACAAAATAGATGACAGCAACACCCGCATTCTGATCGGCTGCTTAGTGGCCATCATCCTCATCCTCGTGGTCATCATCGTCATCATCCTGTGGAGGCAGGTGTGGCAGAAGATGTTGGAGAAGGTGAGCTCGAGTCATCAAACTGACGCCAGCCTGTGCATGTTGAGTCATTTCCATTGAGTCTTCTTTCGGGAGGTGGTCAGATTCTGTTCCTTCACCCCCCCACGTCCTTTATTCTAGGCCTCTCGCCGGATGCTGGACGATGAACTAACTGCTAGTTTGTCAATACAGAGTGAGACGTTCGCTTACAACCACAACCAGTCGAGCACAATCAGCGAGCAGGAGTCTAATTCCACATACGAGCGCATCTTCCCCCTCGGTCCAGACTATCAGGAGCCATCGCGCATCATATGTAAGCTGCCGGAGTTTGCTCAGAGCTCAGAGGAGCCCGGTAGGTGGTAAAACATCCATTCAAACTGATTAACAGCGTGGTCAATCCCTCATCTTACTGGGATTCTTAGTCACGGTTCCCCACATTCTGTCCGCAGCTTCAACCAGCACAGCAGCTTCTAAATCCACCACAACCACCGTCGTCCAAGACGGCGCCCCTCACTACGCAGAGGCCGACATCGTGAACCTGCAAGGCGTGACCGGGAGCAACACGTACGCCATCCCCGCGCTGGCCATGGACCTGTTGTCGGGGAAGGACGTTGCCGTTGAGGAGTTCCCACGAAAGCTGCTCACGTTCAAGGAGAAGCTGGGAGAGGGCCAGTTTGGCGAGGTGTGTGTGTGTGTGTGTGTGTGTGTGTGTGTGTGTGTGCAGCTTCGTCTTTCCTCCTCCAGCTTTAGATGAAAGCATAAAGTTTTAAAAACGTTGCATTCCTCCTCTCCCCTTCAGGTGCACCTGTGTGAAGCAGAGGGAATGCAGGAGTTCATGAATAAGGAGTTTTTATTTGACATCCCCGAGGACCAGCCGGTTTTAGTGGCCGTGAAGATGCTCCGTTCAGACGCCGACAAAAATGCAAGGTATGGACCCCAGGCGCCCGAGTGATCTGCACCAAACACCTGCATGATCAGCCTGTACATGTAGCTGAAAGTAAAGTTTATGCAACTATGATTTCTCTCCGTGTAAAGGACTTTTTGTTTGCGTGTGTTTTTGGATAGGAATGACTTCCTGAAAGAGATAAAGATCATGTCGCGTTTGAAGGACCCCAACATCATTCGCCTGCTGGCCGTGTGCATCTACAGCGACCCTCTCTGTATGATCACAGAATACATGGAGAACGGAGATCTCAACCAGTTTCTGTCCCGCCACGAACCGGAGGGCCAGCTGGCTCTGCTCAGCAACGCGCCTACAGTCAGGTGAGGCCGAACGGAAACGAGCGTGAGACGGCTAAATATGTTGTCTTTGTGTGTTTTTCCCATTGTTTCTTTTCTCGCTCCTCTCTCCAGCTTCAGTAATCTGTGCTACATGGCGGCTCAGATCGCGTCGGGGATGAAGTACCTCTCCTCTCTGAACTTCGTTCATCGGGACTTGGCCACGCGGAATTGCCTGGTGGGCAAGAACTACACGATAAAGATAGCTGACTTCGGCATGAGCAGAAACCTGTACAGCGGTGACTACTACCGCATCCAGGGCAGAGCGGTGCTGCCTATTCGCTGGATGTCGTGGGAGAGCATCCTGCTGGTAAGGACCCCTTCGACTTAAAGGAATACTTTAACCCACAAAATGGCCGTTTGTGTATCCATTACTCGCCCCTTGTTGCTTTGAGTTGGATCTTTGCAAAGATGCATGTGTTTGGGAAGTAGCGAGCGTTCGACTGAGTTTGTAAACTAACGTTTTGATATAGTTTACTTCAATTCATCAACGATTTTCTCCGTTTTTTTGGATTCTCCGCTCATCGTGGAGGCATGCAAGACAAATAAAAGGTTTCAATGAACGCTGGGTGAGTAATTGAGCTGATAGACTTGTCCCCGTGTTTTGCGTCGCAGGGTAAGTTCACCACAGCTAGCGACGTGTGGGCCTTCGGGGTCACCCTGTGGGAGATACTCAACTTCTGCAAGGAGCAGCCCTACTCCCAGCTCACTGATGAGCAGGTGATAGAAAACACCGGGGAGTTCTTCAGGGACCAGAAAAGACAGGTGAGTGTCGCTACAAACATTTCAGCCGCGCGTAAATAAACAAGTGGGTTTAATGGCTTATCTCCTCGCCTCCGTGTCGCGCAGATCTACCTGCCTCAGCCTGTGCTGTGTCCAGACTCGCTCTACAAGATCATGCTGAGCTGCTGGAGGAGGAACACCAAGGAACGGCCCTCCTTCCAGGAAATACACCGAGCCCTCCTGGAGATGCAGCCGTAAGCCAGGGTGTGGGGGTGGGGGGGGGTGTGGGGGCCACGTTTAAAGACAGTGATTTCCCAGACCGCTCGTCTCTGGGAGAAGAAAACGGTGCAAAGACAAGGGTAGACCATGATTCAGACCCGATCCAGGTTTAAGCTATCTTGTTTCAGGAGAGAGAACAAAAAAAACCTGTGGGCTCCAAGCTACGATTTTGGAGACACTGATTCATGGACTTACACTCTGCAAAGAGGGACTATACCAGAGACTTGTGGTGTGTCCGCTTGAGCTCAATTGGCTCAATCAGAGGTTTTACAGACATACAGGTATTATCAGAAAACAAATCTATTCTAATGGAGACGTGATTAAGGTTTGGTCGTGACGCGTGTTCAAAAAAATAAATGTAGCAAGTGACATTCGGCACTTTTAAAAACGTATTTTTATTTCATTTTTTTTTTTTTTAATATGAGTTCAAATTTCCCATGTTACAGTGTCTGATGTGCATTGCTGAAGAACCTTCTCGTGTTTCCTTTTGGAAGACTGCTTGAATGTAGAAGAGGAAACCGACCGTCACTGTTACATTTCTTTTGCGTTTCAAAGCATTTTCATCTCAGACCAACGCCACACATTTAGAGTGACGAGGAGACATTGGTCTGTAGTGCATTATGCAAATATTTATGCTGCGTTATAATCTGCTTATAGCACTGTAGGGTTATAGTTATAACACTCATACGCATGCATGCTTTATAACAATAATTATAACACATTATAAAGCATTATATAATGACTTGTACGGTCATTTGCTGGTCACTCACTGATAATGTATTATATCTTAATAAATGATTATCTTTTCACAACGCATTATAATGTGATTATAATATACTTTAAGCGGTCGTTGATTCCTTTAATAAGTAAAAGAGAAAAAAATATGAAATCTGCAGGAACAACATAATTCTTTTTTACTTTACTGAATAATGTAGAATTATTATGATTATTGTTATAAAGCATTATGACTATTTATGAGCGCTTATGATTATAAATACATAGTACAATAAGCAGACAATAATGCATTGTAAGTATGTTTATGATGCATTACATATAAAGTGTAACTGAGTCTCTCTCATCTCCCTGCAGTTTTCCTTCTGTGATTTGAACACAAAGTGTATATGACTGTGTATTTTCAATAGATACGTCTAAATCTCAAACAGCAATATTTTGTATTAATATTTATATGTTCATATGTGTTTGTTTTGTTTCTGTTTTGTCGATATATTTGTGGATTAATATTCTCTTTACGTTTTATTCGATGTGATTCACTAACTTCACCGCTCACATTTTTGGGGATCTAAACACCAAAACAAACTGCTTCCGAATATTTTTCTGTTTTTTTTTTTTTTTGCCACTGCAAAAAGTGTTATCGTCTCGCCTTGAGCCCAAAATGAAATATCATTCTTTTCATGCTTATCGGGAATACAGGCTGTATTTGTGTGTTCATGTTGGTTTAACGGTATGTGTTTACAGTCAGCATCATTGGGAAGATGTTGGTGTCGAACAAGTTAATATTGCGTATACGCTTATAGTTCGTCTCCGTTGGCAAAGAAAGTGTATTTCCTTTGAAATCAGGAATGTAGAGGAGCCTAATTAATGTGTTTGATTGGAACAGAATGACTGCTTCAGATAGGTTTATATTAGCTGACGATAGCTAACACAGCTAATGACTTATCTATTTTATTGTATTGGTAGTGTGCTGGATTCTTTCCTCTTCTTCTCCGGCATACGTCTGTGTATAACTCTCTAATAGCTTGACCTTCATACTGCATACCACTGTTTTCCTGCCACTTCAGCTGTATTTACAGGCTCCGCCCTCTTATCGGAGGCCTCGTTCATAAAAGACACTCATGTCTGCCCTTATGCATGGTATTTTCAACGTTTATGTGAAAGTTCACTCTTATCTTTCTGTGTTTCGCAATCTAGGCAAACGATTAGTGCAAGTAAGTTAAATATTAATTTCAGGAGACACATTTTGGGTGTTTATGCGGAGTGTGGTGATTCCCATCAGATAAGGAAATCTTTTCATTGCATTTACAATCCGTTTTAAATGAGTTGGGTTGATTTCACGATTAGTTTTACTACATTTTTGTACTCAAATGTTTGTTTGTTTTCCGGTGAGAATGGTTTTATATATATACGTTGTAAACAAATGTTGTACATTGATGGACGAAATACAAATAAAATTTAAACAGGGAATGGTCTCTTTGTGACTGCTCTTGATTTATTCACAATCTCCGAGTAGCTGATACCATGTGGGCGGGGCCTGAAGCTGAGCCGACCGGCATCCGGCTGTCATTGGCTGAGAGCGGCAGCAGTGTCCAATCACAACGCGGGGGCGGAGTTAAGAATATGACTCCACAGGAAATGCTGCATGAGGCGGACTAATAGAACTTGTTGCATTTGGCAGTAAGCTAAAAGTAGCGCGTTTTGTGTGAAAGTTGTGTTTCCAGTTTGGACCAGAAACTATGAATAAGGTGGTTTTGGTGACGGGAGCAAATAGGTAATGGCGGAATTTATCGTTTTTTATTATAAAACTCAAGTCTGGCATCTAACGTTGAATGAATTCACCACATAAGAGACATTTCCTCAAGGTCTTTTTGTAGTCATTTGTATCTGTTGGTTAAATACAGTGGTGGAATGTAACATTTACTCAAGCACTGGACAATTTTGAAAATAAATAAAAATAAGTATTGTACTTTTTTTTTTTACTGCATTTATATGATGACCGTACTTCTACAAATGCAGATTATTAAAACAAAATACAACACGGCTAATAAAGGATGTGCTATAACAGATGTACCTATCTGTCAGTATATAAAGTCGTTTAAATGAGCTCCAACTTTACCTGCTGCAGAGTTAAAGTGAACACATTAATGCAAATGCAACAATACATATCTATATGATTCTGAAATGGACCATTCTGCATAATGAGCACTTTAACTTTTGGTGATTGTAGTATACTTTGATGCTGATATGTTTCTACTTTTACTAAGGACCTGTTACAGAGTATTTCTGTACTTTGGTATTATTACTTTGAATTAAGTACACGATCTGAACACTTCCTCTACTGGTTAATTATTTAATGCGTGCATATTTTATTTCTCCAATTTGACTTATTAATGTGACATTTTGAAATCCCTTTATCAAGACAGTCCTGGCCCCAAATTACAGTATCATTTTCTCATGTATGTGGACTTATGTTGGTCGATAACGTAATCAAATGAAGCTCCATAGATGACGTAGTAACTGGCGTTTCCTCACACCGTCGTCTCCCTGCAGTGGCATTGGCCTGGTGCTGTGCGAGCGTCTCCTCTCCCAGGACACCGAGGGCCTCCAGCTGTGTCTGGCCTGCAGGAACATGCGGCGGGCTCAGGCCGCCCGCTCGGCCCTCCTCGCCTCTCACCCCGGCGCCCAGGTGGCCCTGCTGCAGGTGGACACCAGCAGCGTCTCCTCCGTCCTCGCCGCTGCACGGGAGGTCAAACTCAGGTGGGAGGATGGACTCGCAGCAGCAGCAGCAGCAGCAGCAGCAGCAGCAGCGTGGCACTCAAATGCACACATTCACATCAAATAGGCATCAACACAGGAACAGGTTCTGTTCCATATGTGAATATATGTGTTTGTGTTTTGCAGGTACAACCGTCTGGACTGCCTCTACCTGAACGCAGGCATCATGCCAAACCCACAGTTTGATGTAAAAGCCTTTTTCAAGGGCCTCTTCTCCAGGTACTTTGTTGATTTTGCAGCTTTTTATTCTTTTAACATGTCCAGCATTCTATCTCGTCACCATTGTGCCTCTGGAGAACTCAGGTTTCTACAATATCTTCATTACAGTCGTATCGTCGCCATGTTTGCCACCGGTGAGGGGATTCTCACGCAGAAGGACTGCGTCACCCCCGATGACCTGCAAGAAGTTTTCGCCACCAACCTCTTCGGTCACTTCCTGCTTGTGAGTAGCTGCTATGTTTGGCTACTGAATTCTATCGTATGGTATTTATCCACGCATAGAATCTAATGCAAAACCGTGTCTCCTTCAGTTTTTCCCCTTGCAGGGACAGTAGTTCTACTCAGCTGCTGATGGAATAAAAATAGGCGATACTGGATCCATCTGTCATTGAGCAACGCTGCTCATTAAATATTAACGGTTCTGTTGGAGGCATGAGGTCACTGCAGACGGCATTCTGCCTGCTGAGCTTTTGCAGATGAATCCTGACATGCATTAAGTTGCCCATCACAGAGAAACCTTCTCAAAACACTTCTACTCTTCAGACAGCTGAAAACACTATTTTTGGTAATGTCCTTTTATTTTGAAATTAAGTTTGGCAGGAATTTAACGTTGCTGATTAGTTTAAGGAATCTAAAAGGACTTTACGTGGAAAGAGATGCTTGAAATCTACAGTATATCTTATCTAGTTTAAAATGTATTTATATTTAACCTTTATTTATACATGGTAATCTAATTGAGACACAGGGTCTCATTCTCAAGAGGGACCTCAAAACCAATGCGACAGGACATTCATACAGACACAAAATAAGAGCGCAAACATAAAAGGGACGTGTGCAAAAGTGGCAACGTGAGAATTTAAACCTATGAAGGAAAAACAGACCCAGACAGGATCGTATGAGATTTTCACAGTAGGATAACCCTCTCAGAAAAATATTGAGGTTTCACAATAATACACTAATATTATTATTATTATTATTATTATTATTATAGCAATTAGAATAGATTTATATGTTAAACTGTATTATAAACCAGATAAAAAAATACCAAAAGTAACTAAATAAATGTAAATATGTAAATAACATCTTAGTTTACATGTCAGCAGCCTTTTAGCATCTTGAATTAAAAACTAAATGAAAATAATATCTGCTGGACAGCTTCGGTTCCTGCTGAAGCGTGTTCACGGTTAAGTTGGCAGAACAGGAGAAACTCTTTTTTTTTTTTTTTTTTTTTTACCAAATTCTGTACCGACTGATCGGATGGAACGAGTGAAAGAGCAAAGGTTATGGCAGCACTGGTTAATAGACATGTTAGTGGATACATGAGTGGGCAGCCAGTGTTACCATTGGAGATAAAGATATGTCAAAAAAAAATCATCTGTTTCTCACACAAATATACTTTAAATCTCTTAAATTCAAATCAGCAATGGTGTAATATGTCTTTGTTTTATGAAAAAAAGCATTATTTAAGGCTGAAACTGTTAAGATGTTTAAATTTCTTTTTAATATCGTTCTTCTGTGTCGTTCTCCTGTGTTGTTTCGCCCAGATCAGGGAGCTGGAACCGGTCCTGTGCCGCGCAGGCCGGACGTCCCGGCTGATCTGGACGTCCTCCAGCAACGCTCACCGTTCAGCTTTCAACCTCGAAGACATGCAGCACCGGGGAGGCACCCAACCGTACAGCTCCTCCAAATACGCCTCCGACCTGCTCAGCCTGGCGCTCAACACGCACTACAACAAACAGGTCGGCCCTCGCGCACACACACACACACACACACACACACACACACACACACACACACACACACACACACACACACACACACACACGCGCGCCTCACATGCTCCGTATCAGCCATGTCTTTTTTTTTGGTGTAATCTCCCATGATGTTGATAACTGTGATTCCTGCTCTCTAGGGTTTGTACTCGTCCGTCACTTGTCCTGGTTTTGTGATGACCGATCTGACCTACGGGATCCTGCCCTCCTTCCCAGCCGTCCTCTGGACTCTGCTTATGCCCGTCTTTTGGCTTGTGAGTGCACCGCTGATGGTTTTAAATGAGTGATACACACACACACACACACACACACACACACACACACACAACTGAAATGAGTCGTATCTGAATGCATCTCTCTTTCGTGATCTCAGATAAGAATGTTCATCAATACTTTCACCCTGACCCCTTATAACGGAGCTGAAGCCCTGGTAGGTAACAAAAAAAGAAAGAACACATTTTCTAATTTTCTCCCACAGTTTAGTACAAATGGATTCATGAATGCTGCTCTTTCTTGCAGCTCTGGCTATTTAACCAAAAGCCTGAATCACTGGACCCTCAAGCCAAGTACCACAGCTTAACATCTGGTCTGGGAAACAACTACACACGGCCACGAAAGGTACGGCGAGGAATTCCAAATTCAGTTTAAATTCTGAAAATAGAATAATTCACGTAGTGAGTTTTGTGTCTTTTTGTTCTGCTTTTTTTTTTTTTTTTTTGCAGATGGACATCGATGCGGAAACATCGGATGCTTTGTATGAGAAATTGCTGCAACTGGAGCGTGACGTGAGAAAGAAACTGAAGGAAAGACAGAAAGAATCACAGTATTCCTGCAGGACGTGATGCGAGTCACACAGTCGGAGAGTATTTCGTTCCTGTCTGGCATACATTTGTTTCAGACCTCATAAAACATGGCAGCATGAATTCACAGCACAAATAAACAAGTTACAGTGACTCTATATAAGCATGACGTAACATGTCTGTTATAGGACAAACAGCTAGAGTTGTGTATGTTGTTAAGAGTTTGGGGAAATAAAAGTGAGCATCATCCACTTCTTTTCAGTCCATCCACTCCGTGAGGGATGATAGTGCACGAGGGGGGACCACACAGATGTGCACACGTGGATGTGAAGGCTAAGTCACCAACTTTTCAGGACTTTGTCCGATTTGGTTGCTAATCCCACGATCCTCGCGGTAAAACGTAGTGCAGTCAGACAGCAGACTGTCCGTGTCGTCCCAAAAGTTGACATACGTGGTCTTCGTGAGTCCCTCAGCTGCGGTGTACGGCGGCGCCGGCGGCGGCAGACGCGCAACGTTGCAAGCGCACCTGAAATTCCGCTCCGGCGGGTTCGGGGCCGCGCGAACCCAGCAGCCGTCCCCGCGTGCCGCTGCTGGCTTCCCGGTCCCGCACTCCTCCTCCTCCTCCTCCTCGTCGTCCTCTCCGCTCAGCTTCGGGTTGCAGAAAGCCCACACCATCCCGCAGAAGTAGACGAAAAACGTGCCCATGACCATGACCATGAGCGCGTAGGACTCTATCATGGCTTTGGCGACCGGAGATGTCATCTCTCTCTCTCTCTCTCTCTCTCTCTCTCTCTCTCTCTCTCCGATCACGTGCAGGAATTAGAATCGTGCCGAGTTGCCAAAGTGCTGTTCAGGAGGGACTGACGGTCCGACCGGCGTCACCCGGTGGGTTGGACCACTTCAGCATCTTCCAGTTCAGTAACGTGAGACATAGAGACAAGTAGAACATATGTGGCTACTTTTGTTGCCACACTATTTGTTTATGTGATTAACAAAATGAACATTGAGCAAAAACTATAATTAAACATAATAAAACCGCTCAATATCCATACTTTACTTGGCAGTTGGATAACACTGAATATATATATATATACTACACTACTGTTCAGAGTCATCACGTGATAAATTGATGTTATTCTTCTTTCGTATAATAATTCAGACACCAAATGCAGGCCTATATTGTTTACATTAGAAATTTTGGCCCCAAAAGATGAACTTCCATTTAGTCGATTTCCCCACAGTGTTGCAATAATAGAGGAGAATACTGTTGTTACCATTTTTTCCCCCCAAAAAAATGCTTTGATCTTGAATTTGTTTTCTAGTCCAGAAAGGCTGAAGTGACCTTAAATAGCTTTGCTAAAGCAACACGTTGTCCGTTAATATTCCAGCGGGTTACAGGCATTATTGTGTTCCGTAATTAAATCTGCACACATTTTGATGCTAAGTTTCTTTTTTGACCGGTGATTTCTTCTATTGTCGTCTCTTTCTGCTCATATTGTCAGTGGGGTTGAACCGTTGTGCAGCGTTTTGTTCTCCATGTAAAGAAAAAAACAAGCCCTTCATGCAAAATAGCATCTATTGTTTGGCTTTTGTATGGTCTTTGTAACAGACCTTAAAGGTACAGTGTTTAGCATTCAGGGGGCTCTATTGGCAGAAACTGAAAACTATATTAATAAATAATGTTTTCTTTAATCCCCTGAAAATAAGAATCATAGTGTTTGTTACCTTTTTAGAATGAGCCGTTTAAATCTACATAGTTGAGCGGGTCGCCTTCACGGATCGGGCCGCCATGTTTCTACAGTAGCCCAGAAAGGACAAACCAAACACTGGCTCTAGATGAGGACATTCTTGCTTTCATGTTTTAATGTAGGCCAACTTGTCATTCTCTCCTTTTATACACTTGACACACGGGAGACATTTCAGTCGGTTGCAAACTCACCACTAGATGCCGCCAAATCCTGCACACTGCACCTTTAAGTGCAAACGTCCATTTGTCTCCCTGGAATCAGGGTCAGTTTTTCCGTAACAAGCCCATCAGCTGGCAAGGTTTGACTTTCCTTATTAGGTAAAAAAACCCCAAAAAACTACAGCACCCACAACTCCAAAAATACCAACAATAATGTATTTATTTTTTACAGATATAGGCAATGACATTCTAAGATACCACAACAAAACTACAGTACATGAATGATGAATGGACCGTTGGACACACAATGATACTCTGATATATGAGAATATTTACATTAAAGCCATTTATCTAAGCGTTAAATGTTCTGAAAGGTAATTATACCTTTGAAGACATAAATACTGAAACGTACAGTAATCATGTGGGGCCTTTTAATATTCCTAGGCAAATATTTAAAATGATGTGTAGCCTCTAATGTAAGATACTAATTAATCCGAGGCGCATGAGGCATAAACAATCATTAATTTGAATATATCAGTATAAGTTATGATTAATTACTTTTCAGTTGTCGTTTTTGAGGGTGTCATCTCCTGCTGCAACGATTCATCCTCACCGTGACAGAGGAAGTCTATGTGGTGATGTTGCTTTTCCTGTTCATGATAATAACGTCGATAAAACTCAAACCTTCACCAATCGGCAAAATGCAACGCTGCTTCAGAACGGACCGAAAAAGTCCAGTGTGTTGGGTTTTCCCACCATGAGTGCAAGATGACGTTTTTTTACGCAGTCGTTCAACGTATTCCTCGTAAAAATGGTTCGTATGATATCTAACGAAAAAGTTACCTGAATCATTGAATGTGGATATCCCACATTCAGCCCTAAAGGATACACCCACTGTGAAATATGTCTGATTTCCTCACATATTGATTTCGGAGGGAACTCTTTATAATATGTTACTCTGAAAATGAAATGTCCTCACACTTTGTGCTGTAAAAGAAGGCAACGAGCTTCTTCCTTGCAGGCTCCTTCAGTTAACTCCTTTAGAAAAACATTAGATAAATTGGGGGATATGACCGAGGATATTTTGTATGATTATAAAGCTGACTTGTGATTAGGTACTTTAAACGAGTATAGTGTGGTATTATCTTTGCTGTATTCTTTGTTTGTTGGAAAATCTGGTGTGAAAATGTTCAATAAATTTGAATAAATAAGAACGTTTTAACCTGGTGAAGATCATACCTGAAACGTGTGTGTGTGTGTGTGTGTGTGTGTGTGTGTGTGTGTATCCAGAACTAAAATGCAACTAGTAATGTGTTACTTTGTCGTTAACTCATCTTTCCCTGGAGGATAATTGCGGCTGAAAAACGAGAGATGTCTTCCCACCAAACTATTGCTCTCTAGTGTTTTCACCGTTGCATGCGCAGAAAGCACATTTGCTATGGCTCGGGTTTTATTAACCCTAAGGAGTGGTGCTAAATATCTAAATATAAGTGTGAAATATTGTTTACACTTGGGCCAGGGGCTCAGAATGGTGTGAATACTTGTTCTACGACAGATTTAAATGGCAGGACATTGAGTCAGGGTCAACTTTTACACTCTTTGATGATCTTTAATGAAGATTCTGTCACTGACCTTTACTCATAACCACAGCTCTCAGCACATCGTATCTAACTGAAACATACTAGCAACAAACAGCTGCACATGTTCTCTCCCTTAAAGGTTTGTAATGTTATCATATGCGTATAAAACAGGGGCAACAGAGCAGTTGATAACTCTTAAGTTTAAAACTGACAAAACGTTTGCAGACAATAGTTTGAGGGACTAAAGAGTTTTGTGTTTCTCCTCAGTAATCAAAACAAGAGTGTGTGATGTGAGGGCACCCATGCTTGTCTTTGCAGAAAGCTAGCAACACTGGAGAGACTTGCATTGTGGGTATTGCAGTTTCTCAATGGGCTATTCCGCGGCTAAGTCTACTGCATCACGTTTCCGAAAAAAACTACACGCCCCACCCGCGCCCACGGCCGAGGCCCCGGATGTCTATCGCGCCGGAAGAGAAGAAGGTCCTTTTTCCCAGCCATCTTGTGGCTTCATCTAGCGAAGTGTTCGCACCAAGCCTCGTAGAATCGGAGGAAAATCCTGCTGAAGGGGCGCCATCATGCCCGGACAAATGCAAGAAGGTTTTGGTTGTCCCATAACCAATCGGTTCGACCAGTTATTTGACGATGAGTCGGATCCATTCGAGCAGCTGAAGCAAGCCGAAGTGAAGAAGAAGGAAGCCCCTGCTCCTGGTGCCGCCAAGACCGCAGCCCAGGCTGCCAAGCAGCCGAAAAAGGAGTCCCAGAAAGACAGAAAGGTCCCGCTCACCGACAAGAAGGAGGAGACCCAGGCACCCGTCCCACTCAAGAAAGATGGTGAGATATATTTCTGCGTGTTTCTTTTAAGAGGGGTCTTCTTTAGCGAAGCTGCAGGTAAAATATTCCATGCTAACAGGCTCGGTTGCTCGCTAGCTAGCAGGTTCATAAGCCCCTCGCGACATGAGGTCCGCATGGCCGCTTATTGTGCTCCAGTTGGCTGTCAATTGCTGGAACGGTGACATCCACGCGCACGTGTACAGCAATGGCATGTCTGCGGCTCAAATAATTTGGGGATAAACGGTTTCCAAGCCAACTTGTTTTGGCTCGCTTTCCCCCCCACCATCACCACCACCACCACCGGCCTTGTTGAACAGGCAGAACCCGAAAGCCTGGAGAAAGTGGCCTCGAGGAGTTTAGCTGTTATTCACATAAAGTCGTTACTTTCAACAAGCACACGTGTGGCTTCTTTCACCCAGAATTAGCCGAATATATGTATTTAATTCCGGCCTTTTTTTTTAGATAAATATATAATGCATTAAAATATAACCCGAGTGGTTAAAGTAAACGTCTTCCACGCGAAAATGCAACTTGTCGAAGTAATGTATTGTGGAACTTTTTTTTTCGTGGCGTTATTTTGCAGGTGGATGGGTCAGATTTTAAGAGCAGCACCGCTCTCACGCTGATGCACCTCGTGGTTGGTAGTGTGGGGCGTGTTAAAAGTACAGCCACTTCCTCCCAATCGGCGCGCAATACATGCTCAGCGCGTGTGATCGACCTGCCTCAAGATAATTTAATTTCCTGTTTCTGCTATACCAAGATAGTATCATCTACGTAGATTATCTTTTTTCTTCTTTTTTTTTTGGTGTATCTGTGTGTAGCCTGTTGAGTGCAGAGTTGAAGCATCCGGGCTCCTGCATACAGGAAGTCAACTGGCCATTTTCATTCATGCATTTGTGCCAAGTGGGCTCATATCTGTATCTGAGAGAAGATGCGACAGGTGCGCTGACTACGGTGCACCCAGCTGCCCCTGTGTGCTGCTGGAAGGGTGTCTATTTTGGTAGCTGGTGGGTTTAGGCCGTGGGTGGGGGGGGGGACTTGTTGTGTCACACTGGGCCAGCAGGCAGTCGACCGACCATGTGTCACGGAGGGTTAAACACTATGTCGCCGTTAATTCCGTCCACAGTTAACGTGCGACTCGATTGGTCATTTTACAATCGGACTGTGAAATAATAAGTGGTCGTGCTGCAAACTCTTGATCCCTTTTCGTAATGCAAGATTACTCTCTTCTGTCTATTTTGTGCACTTAATTAACTTTTAATAATTGGATTACATTGCAGACAGGCGCATTAAGTAAATGGATCCCACCAACTGCCGGGATTCTTTAATGCCGCACATTAATTGGAATTATTTGCTCCATTTGAACAGAACAATCACCTCCGCTTCTTTCTCTTGTCCGGGGCTCCGCAGCGGGTCCTAATCTATCGGTGCTATCGGTCCTCTAATCCCCCTGTTGTGGTCAATCCTAGGTGCCGGCATGAGGAGAATGGGCCGCAAGCCGGAGGGCGAGGGCTTCAGACCTCAGGGCGGCCAGGGCCAGGGAGAGGGGCGCCCCCCCACAGACCGGCGGCCCGTGGACAGGCGGCCCCCGCGGCGCTTCGAGAGGCCTGCTGGCGGCGACGCCGGCGAGAAGCCCGAGGGAGGCGAGTTCTCGGTGGAAAAGTGAGTTCATATTCCGATGTTTTAATTGAACAGCAACCAAATAATAAGAAAAGGAGAAGAATAATGAATCCACAACAGTTATATCTTTTGTGTTTTATAACTCCACATGAGGCCAAAGCAGCGCTCAGTAGGGGGTGGGGTCGGCAACTGTTAAAGGCGTTGCTTAGTATGATAAGACTTCGGCACTTGTGGCTCTTTATCTCATGAGTTTACTTGCGTTAAATTGATACAACTAAAATTAGGGTAAAATGTCCAAATATAGATTTAGACTAACTTCAAACATCGGTAACCCGAGGCTAACTTGAAACCATAATCACTCTGTTTTAAGCTTTCCTCTGACGCAGAGATGCTGCGATGACTATTTGATTTGATCATGTTAAGTCTCTCTCTCTCTCTCTCTCTCTCTCTCTCTCTCTCTCTCTCTCTCTCTCTCTCTCTCTCTCTCTCTCTCCCCCTCCCTCCCTCCCCCTCCCCCTCCCCCTCCCCAGACCCATTGGTGATAGGCCGATGCGAGGACGTGGTGGTGGCAGAGGCGGCCGCGGTGCCGGTACTGGCAGAGGCCGTGGCGTGGGTCGCAACGATGGCTTTGACTCTAGAGGAAAACGTGAATTTGACAGACACAGTGGCAGTGACCGAACGTAAGTACTTTTTCCAGTTCTTATACGAGCCCTTAAATGCATATTAACATGCACCGGGTCTGTGGAAGTCGTTGGTTGGTGTGTGTGTGTGTGTGTGTTCATCCAGTGCGTTTGTCATGGCCCCGGCTAAAGCTAATGTTCTTTCAGTAGCATGAAAGGTGAGGAGAAGCGCGGTGGAAGTGGATCTCACAACTGGGGCACCGCGAAGGACGACATAAAGTAAGTTCCTATTATATATGAAACGGAAAGTGTTCGTGGTGGGAGGGTTTGGGGGTTGCAGAACAACTCTGCACGAGATCCTTGAATGAAGTCCTTTTTTTTTTAGAGAGAATAGTCTTTAATAGTTGGCTCGTTTGGAGACGCTCGGGTGTTTAGATTTATTTGCAAGTCTGATTTTACTCATCTGTTCCACATCCTGACGAGGTTCAGAATCATTTAACATTATTTGAATACAAAAAAAGTAAAAAAAAAATAAAAAAAAATCTCAATTGCAAGTTTTTTAGGTGTTTATTTCGGCTTTTTCATGAGGGAAATTTGTTATCGCTCCAGCTACCGGTCCACACTTTGTACTTGAGCTTCCCCCATCATCCTTTTCAGTTGAACAGTAAAAAGTAAGATAAAAGTTAAGTGGCTCGTCATGCATGTAGATGGCAACAAGGTCCTATACGTCGGCATGGAGAGCAGTGTTTCATAAAATAAATACTCCCCTGGTTCTTGATACCATGCCATATGAAATTTCTTTTTTCTTTCTTTTTCTTGACCTCCTAGCGAGCTTGACCAATCAAACGTTACTGAAGACAACCCTGAGGGAGAGGAGCATCCACCTGCTGACTCTGAGAACAAGTAAGTTATTTTCCTAACAAATGAGAGAGAGAAAGAACCGAGAAGACATTTTGTCGTTCTGCTGTAATCGATCGAGGATTCACGGCTTCGAATTGGTGGCCGGCAACGACCTGGTTTTATATGAAACTTTTAACGCTGTGCCACCGTGTGCGTTTGTGTGTGTGTTGAAGGGAGAATGAGGTTGAGGAAGTGAAGGAAGAAGGCCCCAAGGAGATGACTCTGGACGAATGGAAGGCCGTGCAGGACAAGGAGCGAGCCAAAGTGGAGTTCAACATCCGCAAGGCCAACGAGGGAGCTAGTTGGAACAGAGGCTTTGTGCTGCACAAGTCCAAGGCGGAGGTGAGTCGGAACCGTGAGTGCTCATTCTGAACACAGTCGAGGTCCGGAGACGGATAGGCTTTGTCCCAAAAACTCATATTATTGCAGTTTCTGGGCGTCGGCTCAAATGAGACTATTTCTTCTTTTTCCAAAGAAATGTAGAAATACTGCGCCCCACCGCCGTTAACACAAGCGTCACTTTCTTAACTAGCTGCTATATACAAGTGCAAAAGGTTTCCTGATCGCTGCAAATCGCATGCTCCACTCCAACCACAGCGCTCTTTAGCTGAGACGGGTGAAGATATTTTTAGAGCAATAAATCACCAACGCAAAGCACAATCTAATAGTCGCCAAAAAAAAAGGTTCAGAGTTTTCTTTTCTTATAGTCTTGGAATCGCCGTCGATGTTCTTATTTGTGCATTTTAAAATAATTGCAGCAGATGATGTAAGAGGCTGTAAAGGATTATATTAAAAAAATCAAAAATCAAATTAATAATGTAGGATAAATCTAAAGTCACTCCGAACACCTCTGGGAGCCCATTGCAGGTTAGTTAACTCTGGGTTGACGTTCTCTCTCTCTGTCTCTCTTTGTCTCTCTCTCTCTCTGTCTCTTTCTCTCTCTCTCTGTCTCTTTCTCTCTCTCTCTGTCTCTCTTTGTCTCTCTCTCTCTCTCTTTCTCTCTCTCTGTCTCTCTTTTTCTCTCTCTGTCTCTTTCTCTCTCTTTCTCTCTCTCTCTGTCTCTCTTTGTCTCTCTCTCTCTCTTTCTCTCTCTTTCTCTCTCTCTGTCTCTCTTTTTCTCTCTCTGTCTCTTTCTCTCTCTCTCTCTCTGTCTGTCTCTCTTTCTTTCTTTCTTTACAGCAGAGTTCAGATTTAATTGTAGTTTATCGATGGGTTGATTATTAAGATTGTAACAGTAAAATTGGGCCAGACTCACATTTAGTCAGTGTGCGTTAAAGATAGTTATAGATGTTTTGCTGGCAGGAACTGTAGGTCATCATAAGACAGTTTTTGATTGTTTATGTTTTATGTATGTTGTGTTAAAGTTTGTATTGTTTTGCTTTCTTTTTTTTTAATTTAAAGCAGGAGAAGAAAGAAGAAGTGATTGATCCTGAGGTTGAGGAGCCCAAGGTAACCAACCTCAACTAAACTCAAATCACAGATGTGAACAAAATGAACCGAAGCTTTAAACTCACAAAGTATTTTTTTTTGTTTTCCCGTTTCAGCTTGACGATGAGCACCATTTCCGGAAGCCAGCCAATGACATCACGTCCCAGCTGGAGATCAACTTCGGAGACCTGGGCCGTCCGGGCCGTGGACGCGGCGGCGGACCACGCGGCGGCCGGGGGGGCCGTGGCCGCGGCGGCAGCGGTGGTGGAGGACCACCCGGCGCCGTCAGTGGCGAAGCCACTAGGCCGGTCCGCGCACCGAGACCCGAGAAGGTAAATGATCCTACTGGAATCTCAGATGTTGTGTCATTAGTACCCAGGTATGAAAGGAGCTGTCTGAAGGTAGATACGGGTTCAGTTTACGGGTGAGAATCAGGGTTACCAATTCAATTTCTTGATCATTTAAAGCCATTTCCTTTTCTATATTCCATACTTTCGAGGCGCATCTATAAATGTTGGGTTTTTCTAACTCCTACCTTCCGTTTGCTTTTCCTCAGTCGTCTGTGTCTGTGCCCAACGTGGACGACCCAGAGGCCTTCCCAGCCCTGGCTTAAGCCCCGGCTGCTGTTCCTCAGGCCTACAGGAGCCTCCTGAGCACCTCCACTACGAGGCTTGCATGTTCCTGGATCCTTCAGCAAAGTGAAATGATGGAGAAGACTGTCATTAACTATGGCACTCAAAGTGAGGACTGAGTTTTACCCAATAAAAACAAAACGGAAGATGGAAAAAAAAAAAAAACAGAAATTAAACACAAAAAAAAAACAAAAAAAGAAAAGGACTTCTTGCTACTCTGGAGCAACTTATTGGTAGAGGTTTTGTACTTAGAAACAAAGTAGCAGGGATGTTTTCATACAGTATTTTTTTCAGAGGTTATGCATTGTCCATTGATAATTTTTTGTAATTGCTGCTTGAAAATATGCATTTCGAGATGTAAGCATAAGAAGGGTGTCTTTAGCTCGGTTTGAGCCGTTTGCTCGCTCGCTTTTGAAATCGGCGCCGTGGAGCTCCAACCCGAGCTCAAAAGCTCTGCCACACCAGGTGTTTCTGAAGTTACAGCTTCACTCATTAAGATTTATGGAGTTTTCTTTTTCTTTTTCTTTCGCACTGGGGTATTGTTTTATATTTTATACGGGAGGTCTATTCTTCTATGATCTTCGGCCTGTAAATCGTAACTATTTTCATAAATTCCTGCAGAGACTGTATTTCAACATGGTGCAAATGGGAGACGCCTCGATCCTCCGATCGAGCGCCGCCGCCTACATTCGAATGCATCGATGAAATGGCGCCTAAATCTGTATTGCGGCTCTTTTTGTACCGAAACGTACTATAGGAGGAGCATTAGGTCAATTTGGAGGACCACCAGTCGGGGATTACTCGCCTAAATTTGCATTGATCCGGAGAAATTCGTCAAGGGGATTCATTTGAAGCAGAAAGTTATTCCATTTGTTCTGATTTCTCATGTATTCGGGGTGCTATTCGTCATTCTGATGTCCCTTCCTCCCCCCCCGCCCATTTCCTCTTTGATCGCCATTCGCAAGTCAATTAAAATGCCTTTTTGCTTTTACTCTTAAGAGTGGTGCGGAGAGGGAGTGTCTTTACACAGTTGAGACGTGGCTGAAGTCTTCTGGAAGCCCTCAAACCTTCTCCGACTGTCGACACACTCCACTTCTTCCACAGATTTCAAGTCAGCCCAGCTTCAGTTTGTGGTGGTTGTTTTTTGGGTTTTTTTTGCAGCCTGTTGTGTGCTGATGTTTTTCTTCCACTGTTGACTTGCCCTGTAGCTTCCACAGTGGCACCACTGCATAATTGCTCTGAAAGAAATACGGTCGTTCATTGCGTGGAACAACTGAAGTGCTCTACAAATGTGTGAATTCTAGCCCTGCTATTAGAGACCTCTGTCGGTAAAATAAAGGTGGTCGATAAATCTTTTGCATTGTCAGTTTTTAATCCTGCCCTGAAACACAGGAGCGATGAGTTTACAGCGCTTGCTTTACAGTTTGCTTCAGCTTACAACCACATATCTACATGCATGGTCTGTTTCTTTATCGGCCGTTAGAAGTGAGGAGAGGCAGAGCAGGTATGTGATTTGGTCACGTGACACTTCAGGGTTGAGATGACCGATGCTTGCTAAATGTGTCAAAGAGTAAAATTAAGTTCTCATTTGTAGACGGTAAGTTATGCCAGAAATAAGTGTGATGGATGTCATTTTATGACTATTTAATGTCTCTAATATACACATAATATAATGATGCAAGTGAAAAAGCAACTTTTGATTCTTAAGAATATCCAGACGTTGGAATTAGTTAAAAAATGTTTTTAAATTTGCTTAATTATAAATGTAAAAGATGTAATATCGAGGTCTGCTAGAAGGATCGAGGTTATGTCCATATATCTTATAAGTCACGTTCATACGATGAGTAAATTATTAATGACCGGTCCAGTCACAGTGAAGTATGTAAAAATATATTTTTTTTTAATCATACTTTTTCATACATTTTTTTCAACAGGCTGATTTTTTTCATTCATTTTGTTGACATACAATATGACATTTTTTGTTTACGTGCTATACTATACATTTTTAAGACTTTTTTTCATTTCACTTATCTACACTTTTTTATGACATACAATTACTTTTTTACAACAAATTTCGACATGCCATGCTGTGACTTTTTCAATGGAATGACTTTTCGAGGTAGTATATTATGAATTTTTTCGACAAACTAAACTACTACTTTCACAACAATTTTTGACATACTATGTTAATAGTAATAATAGTAATAATACATAATATACTGACTGACTTTTTTCAACTGACTTTTTTGACATGCTATAGTATGACTTTTTATGACTGACATGCTATACTATGACATTTTTGAAACGTACTATACTATGTTTTTCGACATGCTGTATAGTAACTGTTTTTATGACGTTTTTTTAAACGTACTATACTATAACATGACTTTTATGACTTTTTTTGACATGCCATAATATGACTTTTTTCAACATGCTATAATATGACTTTTTTCAACAAGCTATAATATGACTTATGATTTTTTTCAACATGCTATATGACTTTTTTCAACATGCTATATTATGACTTTTTATGACTTTGACATGCTATACTATGACGTTTTTTAAACATACTATACTATAACATGACTTTTTATGACTTTTCAACATGCTATAATATGATTTTTTTCAACATGCTATAATATGACTTTTTTCGACATGCTATAATATGACTTTTTTCAACATGCTATAATATGATTTTTTTCAACATGCTATAATATGACTTTTTATGATTTTTTTCGACATGCTATAAAATGACTTTTTTCAACATGCTATAATATGACTTTTTTCAACATGCTATAATATGATTTTTTTCAACATGCTATAATATGATTTTTTTCAACATGCTATAATATTACTTTTTTCAACATGCTGTAATATGACTTTTTTCAACATGCTATAATATGATTTTTTTCAACATGCTATAATATTACTTTTTTCAACATGCTGTAATATGACTTTTTATGATTTTTTCAACACGCTATAATATGACTTTTTTCAACATGCTATAATATTACTTTTTTCAACATGCTATAATATGACTTTTTTCAACATGCTGTAATATGACTTTTTTCAACATGCTATAATATGATTTTTTTCAACATGCTATATTATGACTTTTTATGACTTTGACATGCTATACTATGACTTTTTTGAAACATACTATACTATGTTTTTCGACATGCTGTATAGTAACTGTTTTTATGACGTTTTTTAAACATACTATACTATACTATAACATGACTTTTTTATGACTTTTTTCGACATGCTATAATATGATTTTTTTCAACATGCTATAATATGACTTTTCAACATGCTATAATATGACTTTTCAACATGCTATAATATGACTTTTTTCAACATGCTATAATATTACTTTTTTCAACATGCTATAATATTACTTTTTTCAACATGCTATAATATGACTTTTTTCAACATGCTGTAATATGACTTTTTTCAACATGCTATAATATGACTTTTTTCAACATGCTATAATATGATTTTTTTCAACACGCTATATTACTTTATGATTTTTTTCAACATGCTATAATATGACTTTTCAACATGCTATAATATGACTTTTTATGATTTTTTTCGACATGCTATAAAATGACTTTTTTCAACATGCTATAATATGATTTTTTTCAACATGCTATAATATGACTTTTCAACATGCTATAATATGACTTTTTTCGACATGCTATAATATGACTTTTTTCAACATGCTATAATATGATTTTTTTCAACATGCTATAATATGACTTTTTATGATTTTTTTCGACATGCTATAAAATGACTTTTTTCAACATGCTATAATATGACTTTTTTCAACATGCTATAATATGATTTTTTTCAACATGCTATAATATGATTTTTTTCAACATGCTATAATATTACTTTTTTCAACATGCTGTAATATGACTTTTTTCAACATGCTGTAATATGACTTTTTTCAACATGCTATAATATGATTTTTTTCAACATGCTATAATATTACTTTTTTCAACATGCTGTAATATGACTTTTTTCAACATGCTATAATATGACTTTTTATGATTTTTTCAACACGCTATAATATGACTTTTTTCAACATGCTATAATATTACTTTTTTCAACATGCTATAATATGACTTTTTTCAACATGCTGTAATATGACTTTTTTCAACATGCTATAATATGATTTTTTTCAACATGCTATATTATGACTTTTTATGACTTTGACATGCTATACTATGACTTTTTTGAAACATACTATACTATGTTTTTCGACATGCTGTATAGTAACTGTTTTTATGACGTTTTTTAAACATACTATACTATACTATAACATGACTTTTTTATGACTTTTTTCGACATGCTATAATATGATTTTTTTCAACATGCTATAATATGACTTTTCAACATGCTATAATATGACTTTTCAACATGCTATAATATGACTTTTTTCAACATGCTATAATATTACTTTTTTCAACATGCTATAATATGACTTTTCAACATGCTATAATATGACTTTTTTCAACATGCTATAATATGACTTTTTTCAACATGCTATAATATGACTTTTTTCAACATGCTATAATATGACTTTTCAACATGCTATAATATGACTTTTTTCAACATGCTATAATATTACTTTTTTCAACATGCTATAATATTACTTTTTTCAACATGCTATAATATGACTTTTTTCAACATGCTGTAATATGACTTTTTTCAACATGCTATAATATGACTTTTTTCAACATGCTATAATATGATTTTTTTCAACACGCTATATTACTTTATGATTTTTTTCAACATGCTATAATATGACTTTTCAACATGCTATAATATGACTTTTTATGATTTTTTTCGACATGCTATAAAATGACTTTTTTCAACATGCTATAATATGATTTTTTTCAACATGCTATAATATGACTTTTCAACATGCTATAATATGACTTTTTTCAACATGCTATAATATGACTTTTCAACATGCTATAATATGACTTATGATTTTTTTCAACATGCTATATGACTTTTTTCAACATGCTATATTATGACTTTTTATGACTTTGACATGCTATACTATGACTTTTTTGAAACATACTATACTATGTTTTTCGACATGCTGTATAGTAACTGTTTTTATGACGTTTTTTAAACATACTATACTATACTATAACATGACTTTTTTATGACTTTTTTCGACATGCTATAATATGATTTTTTTCAACATGCTATAATATGACTTTTCAACATGCTATAATATGATTTTTTTCAACATGCTATAATATGATTTTTTTCAACATGCTATAATATGATTTTTTTCAACATGCTATAATATTACTATTTTAGCCACCACCTCAAGCTCAACCTAGACAAAACCGAGCTACTGTTCCTCCCGGGGAAGGGTTGCCCGCACCGGGACTTGTCCATCACCATTGATGATACCGTGGTGACGCCGACTCGGACTGCGAGGAACCTGGGTGTGACCCTGGATGACCAACTGTCATTCTCGGCAAACATTTCATCCGTTACACGCTCCTGTAGATTCCTGCTCTACAACATCAGGAGGATTCTCCTCTTCCTGACTGAGGAGACGGCGCAGGTTCTCATCCAGGCTCTTGTCATCTCCTGCCTAGTAGTTCTTTTGATTACCAATGTTGAATGCACTTATTGTAAGTCGCTTTGGATAAAAGCGTCTGCTAAATGACTGTAATGTAATGTAATGTTTTATGATTTTTTTCAACATGCTATAAAAGGACTTTTCATTGTACTTTGTGAAGAAGACTGTAAACTAGAGATTGAGACCATAAACTCATGTTTACAATGTTTACTGAGGTAATAAATCAAGAGAGAAGTAGAGTCATTTTAGACTAGACTTCTATACAAACAGAGGAGTCGCCCCCTGTTGGACACTAGAGAGAATGCAGCTTTAGGGCACATCCACATTGGCTTCACTTTCCAGGACAATAACTTGTGGGTTCTGAGATTTCATTCCGGCCTATGCGTTCTGCCTTCTCTCCACACGGACTGTTTACCTGCGTTCAACCTGCTCGAATGTGATTGGTTAATACCACACAGACTACAAACAGAGCCTGCAAATGGAACTTCATATCTGCGTATATCTGCCTTTTTTATGATTTTTTCAACATGCTATAATATGACTTTTTAAGGATTTTTTTCGACATGCTATAATATGATTTTTTTTTACATGCTATAATATGATTTTTTTCAACATGCTATACTATGACTTGTTTTTCAACACGCTATAATATGATTTTTTTCAACACGCTATAATATGACTTTTTTATGATTTTTTTCGACATGCTATAATATGACTTTTTACGACATGCTATAATATGACTTTTTTCAACATGCTATAATATGACTTTTTTCAAAGTGCTATAATATGACTTTTTTCAACATGCTGTAATATGACTTTTTTCAACATGCTATACTATGACTTTTTTCGACATGCTATAATATGATTTTTTTCGACATGCTATAATATGATTTTTTTCGACATGCTATAATATGACTTTTTTCGACATGCTATAATATGATTTTTTTCGACATGCTATAATATGATTTTTTTCAACATGCTATACTATGACTTGTTTTTCAACACGCTATAATATGATTTTTTTATGATTTTTTTCGACATGCTATAATATGATTTTTTTCAACAAGCTATAATATGACTTGTTTTTCAACATGCTATAATATGACTTGTTTTTCAACATGCTATATGACTTTTTCGACATGCTATAATATGATTTTTTTCAACATGCTATAATATGATTTTTTTCAACACGCTATAATATGACTTTTTTATGATTTTTTTCGACATGCTATAATATGATTTTTTTCGACATGCTATAATAAGATTTTTTTCGACATGCTATAATATGATTTTTTTCGACATGCTATAATAAGATTTTTTTCGACATGCTATAATATGATTTTTTTCGACATGCTATAATAAGATTTTTTTCGACATGCTATAATATGACTTGTTTTTCAACATGCTACAATATGACTTTTTTCAACATGCTATAATATGATTTTTTTCGACATGCTATAATATGATTTTTTTCAACATGGTATAATATGATTTTTTTCAACATGCTGTAATATGATTTTTTTCAACATGCTGTAACATGACTTTTTTCAACATGCTGTAATATGATTTTTTTTGACATGCTATAATATGATTTTTTTCAACATGCTATACTATGACTTGTTTTTCAACACGCTATAATTTGACTTTTTTATGATTTTTTTCGACATGCTATAATATGATTTTTTTCGACATGCTATAATATGATTTTTTTCAACATGCTATAATATGACTTGTTTTTCAACATGCTATAATATGACTTTTTTCGACATGCTATAATATGATTTTTTTCAACACGCTATAATATGACTTTTTATGATTTTTTTCGACATGCTATAATATGATTTTTTTCAACATGCTATACTATGATTTTTTTCGACATGCTATAATATGATTTTTTTCAACATGCTATACTATGATTTTTTTCGACATGCTATAATATGACTTTTTTCAAAGTGCTATAATATGACTTTTTTCAAAGTGCTATAATATGACTTTTTTCAACATGCTGTAATATGACTTTTTTCAACATGCTGTAATATGATTTTTTTCGACATGCTATAATATGATTTTTTTCGACATGCTATAATATGACTTTTTTCAAAGTGCTATAATATGACTTTTTTCAAAGTGCTATAATATGACTTTTTTCAACATGCTGTAATATGATTTTTTTCGACATGCTGTAATATGATTTTTTTCGACATGCTATAATATCATTTTTTTCGACATGCTATAATATCATTTTTTTCGACATGCTATAATATGATTTTTTCCAACATGCTATAATATGACTTTTTTCAAAGTGCTATAATATGACTTTTTTCAACATGCTGTCATATGATTTTTTTCGACATGCTATAATATCATTTTTTTCGACATGCTATAATATGACTTTTTTCAAAAAAGCACATCCACGTTGGCTTCACTTTCCAGGACAATAACTTGTGGGTTCTGAGATTGCATTCCGGCCTATGCGTTCTGCCTTCTCTCCACACGGACTGTTTACCTGCGTTCAACCTGCTCGAATGTGATTGGTTAATACCACACAGACTACAAACAGAGCCTGCAAATGGAACTTCACATCTGCGTAACGCAGAATCTGTTTATAGAGATTAGTTATGAATGTATACATTAGTACAAGCAGGCAGGAATCCCAATATGTGATACACTCCTTCATGCAGCCTGTACTGTGTTCGTTTTGGTCATGGTATTAGTGTGTCCAATGCTGCTCTATAGAGAAAACTATGGTAATGCATGAAATGAAAACAAAACGTAATTTCTAAAAAAAATATTACTGTACAACAGCTCTGCAAGAATTCAGCGAAAGCTTTTTGTTACAGTTTTGATTTCAGTGAGCAAGGAGGTAGTTCATGCAAATCTCAGCAAGATTCGTGACGCAAAAAAAAAAAAAAAGACAAGCGGGAAACATTCACCACCTCCAGTCATTGTTTCCAGTCTGTTTCGTTTAGCCATCTTCTTCCTCTAAAAAACGGTTTTCACTCAAACCTCATCTCACCAAAGAGTTCAGGTTTCAAGTCAACACTTTACTGTTCTGAAAGAAAGAAGTCGCTGCAGTCAATTTTGACGGCACTCAGAGTCAACTTCCCTCCAAACTCCATCGGTTCTATGAAAATGTTATGACTGGGGAAGAAACCCAGCATTTCTGCAAACACCCCCTCCTCCTCCTCCTCCTCCTCCTCCTCCTCCTCCTCGTCCTCCTCGTCCATATTTCCCAGGCCGTGCGATGAGATGTAGTCGACGGTTGTGTTGGTGTCCAGAGAGGTCTGCGTGTGGTCGGAGCTGTCCGAGTCGTGGGAGAAGCTCTTGATGTAGTTGGTCACAGGGTAGAGCGCTGTGGCCGGCTCCGGCTCAGAGCTCAGGCTGGTTTGAGGTAGGAGCAGCGAGGAGACGTCTGCCGGCGCGCCGACGTCAACGCTCTGCTTGGGCAGCTCCTCTACATTCACCAGGAAGGGCTCGTCTTCCTCCTCGGTTACACTGGAGTTACTCAGCTGCAGATGGAGGTCCATCTTACCCTGTTTTGAAGGGAGACACAGGCTTGAACTCAGACCAGTGAGTTGCAATTTACAGTTTGTATTTGATCCATACCTTCTCCTGCGTACACTCTTTTGCCCATTTGCTGTTTGCAGGATCCGGCACAACATCGAGCATGAGGCACTGAAAATACACCCAGAACCTGAGGGGCAATGTGGAGAACAATATGGCATAGGAGGTTTAATAGCAACATATTTTTTTTTGTTTTTGTTATAGCTGCACCATTTCTTTGACAACAACTGTTTTGTGTTGCTCACATACCTCTGCTTTACTGCTGAACTGTGGCACAGACACATCAGCAACAACGCGACCGGGGCAACGACCGCACACAGCACTAGGGGGGATAGTTGGGTCTCCTCTGCGGCGGTGACGGTGAAAACAGTGAGATGTAAGATATATGCAGCATATATATATATATATATATATATATATATATATTTGGCTAAATTGAGGTAGTAGAGAAAAAAAACAACGATTTTTCATTTGGACAAAAAGTGTTGTTTTAATGATCTATTTGCTGATTTCAAAAGTCAAGAAAAAAACGTTACTCCTGGTGCCAGGTCTGCATACTTTATATGTTTAGGCTAATAAAAAAAATATGCATCTTTTCCATTGTAACGGGGACGATTTTATTGAAATTCATTGGACTTGACAGGCTGTTCTATCCACTCCACAGTGGGGCTTCAAAACTATCAGTCGATCTACATTCTTCGCAATTTTTCCGCTGTCTGCCCGGTTCTTGGTCAACACATTCTCACTACCAGCGCCTCTAAAGCTCACTTTATTAACACATTATCTTGTTCGTTAAATCTGTAGAAAAACCAAAGCGTAAAAGCCACAACTTGTGGTTTTTACGGCGGGTTATGTGCCGGACTATTTCTTGGTCAGGAGCAGGTGCCAGGTTCACATTTGCCGTAAAGAGCGGGATTGATCTTCTCGTTTAACGCGTACAAGAAAGCAATGAAGTTTCACTGCAACGTCAAATCTATTATTTTAAAGAAACTTGGAAAGCGGGCTTACGCTGGATGAAGAAATTGATCTTTTGACCCGCGCGGCCTTCTCCTTCAGCAGTTGAAGCCGTCATCCACAGGCTGTAGCCAGCTGGAGACAGGTCTTTGATGATGTGCATCGTCTCCGATGCTGGTATAGAGACTGAAATACACGTTCACACACACACACACACACACACACACACACACACACACACACACACACAGCAGAGGAAAGTTACTCATGTGACTGTCCGCCTACCATCACCCCAGAGCACGAGATGTTTCAGTAAAGATAAATGGTTCTTACAAAGCTGTTGTTGTTTGCCGTCTTTTTCTAAATAAATGGTATACTTGGTGACGCAACCCCCCCGCTGACCCCTGGGAATCTTCGTCCAGGTCACCGTCACATGGTTTCCCTCGACCGTCTCTTGGACCGACGGACCGGCTGCCGGGGCTGCAAACAACAAGCAGAAAGCCCAAAAAAAGGACGGATGATAACAGAGTATTTGAAACAATTTAAAGACTCCTGTTACAGACATTTTATGCCAGTTATGTGTATGAATTTAATACAAGATACACTGTTGAATTAACGCTGTTTACGCTCTCCTTAGATCTTACCTGAGGTCAGAGTGTTGACGCCTGTAAACCTGGTCCTGCTCACTGAGCTCTCATCGTAGAAAACATGCACCGCTCCCTCGTAGCACTCAAATGGCTTAATGCCTGCATGAAGAAAGACAGAGACGTGGAAGAGGTAAAAGCTGCTTTCACCGGCCCTCTTCTACATATTGAAACAAAATATGTGGGGCACTTCATGACAGATCAAAATGTCTGAGGACCCTATATTATGTGCTACAAGCTAAAGCTAACATGTAGGCAAGAACATTCAGAGCGGCTGCCATCAGACTCTGATGTCTTTTATAAAAGTGGCAATGTTTTTCTTTAATTTAAAGATACGACAAGGAACTTTTGTTATGATTTTGGCGGCCCCTGTGGACGAAAGTGGAATTGTTTCTGAGCATCCTTTTTGGAAAACCTCTAATTTTATTTAGGGTCTGCTCTGCTCAGTCCTGGTTCTGGTTCTCCTGTTCCTCCCTTCCCTACAGCCCGGGTTTCCAGCAACGTGGTGTAATTCCAGTGAAATGGCGCTCGAACATAACGCTTTCTTTAAAATCAGATTAGTAGTGAGTGGTTGAGTCTGACAATAAAGATGAGCTGAACTGCAACTCCACATGTCCCACCTGTAACAACAGCACGGCTCTCGTTCCTGCCCAGTCTGACCCATCTGAGCTCCTCCAGCTTGCGGCCCTCTGGGTACCACTCCACCACGAACACGGCATGTAGAGGTGCAGTGTCATGCTTTCTCCAGGAGATGGTGACACTGTGGTTGTCTGCAGATACTTGCACGTCCTGAGGGGGCTGCAACCGCTGAACCGTCACTACAAGAGAGAAGCACATAGACGTCAACCGTCTTATTACTATTAGTCATATTTCCGTTATTTTTAAGGTTGGCATTGTTATTGTTGTTGTTGCTGTGCATCTCTCTCTCTCTCTCTCTCTCTCTCTCTCTCAAATTCAAATAAGCTTTATTGGCATCACATATCAGAAATCCACATTGCCAAAGCAGTACAGAAAATTATTAAAATTGACAGATTAATAGCAATAAATATACAATAATAGTCAAATGTCACCAGTCATATCAGATACAGTTTTTTTATTTTTACCTTTTGTGTGACGGGTTGTGATTCTGGCAGGAGGGGACGGCCCTTTGGAGTTGCAGGCCCACACCGTCACTTCACAGTCGGCACAGAGCTGGACCGAACAATTCCTGGCATCGGCGCTGACGTTAGCGAGGAAGACCGATCCCGACTTTTGGCTGTCAACTCCGACTTTGTACTCTACGATTCTCCCTCTAGCCGTGGAAATGTCCGGCTCCTGCGGTCAGAGAAATGTTGTAAAAGGTGAATTATTGAGTTTGACACCGCGTACAGGAAAAGGAAACAAACAACGGGAGCTTTTTACGCTCCTTGGATTTAGCCTGCTTTCTTTACAGGACGCTCAAAAATCGACACGGTGAGAACACATCATTTCTGTTCAGCTCCTCTTTTCTTGTAAACTGAAACTGTGGTGTCTGTCGTCAGGTTTCACTTATATCTCTCACTGTCTTTATGTGACATTAAATGAGTATATGAGTGAGTGTGTGTGTGTGTGTGTGTGTGTGTGTGTGTGTGTGGTAGAGAGTGGGGATGTGCGAGTGTGTGCGTGAGGGTGTCACACCTCAGAAGCGGTCAGTGGTCGACCTTTAACTTTTGCAGAAAGAAGTACAGCGAAGCGGGAAGACCAGAAAGTGTTACTATGGCGACGACACCGCACGCCCACACACAGGCACACCAGTGAGAGAGGGAACACGCGGAGACAACACCCTCAAACACATGAAGCTGTGCTGCAGTGTTGTCATGTGTGTCGCATTTCACCGTCAGCACGAATTTAAACACTTTAAAAAGATGTAAAACGTACCTTCCAGTAAACTCTCATGAAGTCAGAGGCGTACCACACATCCAACTCTTTGGCAGGAGCTAAAAACAATAAAGTAATGATAGTGAAATAGTAACAATAGCGCTGAAATCATGCATACGTTTGTTTCCAACGAATGAGTGGAAGACGTGTTTATAGAACTGACGTCTCTTAAAAGTTACTCCTAGTTGATGGACTTTAAAATCCTTGAAAAGTGACAAATATCCAGCCCTTTGAATACATGAATACATCCATATATGAGGTAAAATAAATGAAAACATGGGGATTAAACACAAGTACTTAAAGGTACCTTGAGACATCGTTCATCGTATTGAACAACTTGTTGTCTTCATATTGTCAAAGTTACTTTAAAAGGCACAATGAGTAGGACTTTCCTAAAAACAAAACAATGTAAAGACTCATTCAGTCTGCAGAGAACCTGCCCTCTGCCTGTATTCTCTCTTTCTTTTCCATTTTGTTGTGTTCGGGACGTTTCTGGGCGTCAAACTATAGAAACGTGGCCTTCAGGTGCCAGATCGAAAAGCATGAATCCGAGAGGAAGCTCCGAAAAGGACCAGCTGACGCCTAAACCCTTGGGAGCCAAGACATCGCAGTCTGCCTGCGGCCGCTCTGAATGTTATTACTCTCACAAGACAAGCGTTTATTGTGGTCGATTAGCTTCCTCAATTATGTTTCAATCTCGGTGAGGTGACTTTCATACTGCGGGCCCGGAAGATCGGAAATCCCGCAATGTGGCTCAGGCGCTATACGCGTTCATCCGGGGAAAGATGAGGTGTGATTAACACGTTTGATACGCGCTTAAAGGGAAGATGCATCACACGGACACGCCCACTCAGTCGTTAGCAAAAAGGTAGTGACGTAGGTTACCAAAGTCAGCTGGTGAAGTTTATGAATAATGTTAACGCTAGCTCTAGCTGAACACGTAAAGCCTTTACATAAAATGTCTCTTCAGCTGTTTCTACTGAGACCTCTGGCTGTTCGTGGAACGCTGATGATCTGTCACTGCTGCACATTTCATATCTGATGTGTCTGGAAAGACACCTTCTTATCTTCACACCATCAGTATTACAAGATATGCAGCGAAATTTTCCCATGAAGCACCGCTGTCTTCTTTACCACTTTACTTTTCTTCACTCACTCATGGCTCAAAGTTGAGCCGATTACAGTTTATTATCAATAAATAAATACATGTACTACCACTGTAATACTGCTGCGTCTTATCATTAATCGACGGATTCGCTCTCAACAACAAAACCCGATAAGGCCTGTTTCAGTGGCTTTTGGTATCCGGCAGACAGAGCTGATAACTGCCTCAAACAACCCAAAGGAAATTAATATATGAATAATATAGTATTACTGCATTATCTGATACAAGTGGATAAATATATATATATAGATAAAGTGCCACAGAGATTTTGTAAATACTCCATTCGGGTCTAACTGTTTGCGTGTAGACTCAGAATCAGCTGCGCTTTCACTCAGGAAGTACAAAAATAGTGTTCAGGAGCTGCAAAGGGTTTGCTCACCTTCCTCTTGAGTCCAGCTGGAGACGTTTGCGCTCCACTGACTCCACAGGCCGGTGCTGAACTTGGATCTGGCTCTGAAATGGTACACGGTGTAGGGCTCCAGAGAGGAGATGGACCGATCCAGCACCAAACTGGTCTGCTCACCCTGTCAGAAATAAAGGATTTTCATCTTATTTTAATTGATTTAAACTTTAAATCATTGATTTAAAGTCATTCATTCTCCAAAAGTGCCATTCATGACCACACTGTAAAGAACGCCTCATTCACTTTGTTTTTGTGCGACTCTGTCAATTCACCTTCCATTAACCCGACACTCATATCTTCCTTCGGCTTTGAATCAGCAGAAGACCTGTGAGGTGACTGTATGTCTTCAGAGGGTTCAAAGCGACCTTCTGCACTGTCTCTTGCAACATCTCAATGAGAGTTCCTAAAGTCTGCCCTAAGACTTCTTACCGAGTCCGGAGAAGACGCCCACGTGTTCGATTCCGCTCTGTACTGGATCTCCAGGTGTTGAGTCCGCACGGACTGCTCCACTTTGATGATGCACTCTCGGGAAGAGCACCCAGGCTGGCCAAGAACAGGAGTCGATGGCATCGCTGCTCGGGATAGAAAGGAAGATGAATAAAAAAAACAAAAGTCCGATGTCAGCTGTCATATTGATTTTTGTTTTGTTGTTGTTTGCTATAAAAGCAGTTGCCATTGGAGGCAATCTTCGCTTAGTGGAAAGGAGGATGGAGGGAGATTATCAACTATCCTAAACTTCACGATTAAAGAATCAAAGAAAGGACGCATTTCACTGAAAAGCTGCTTTCACATGGACTACAGTTTTGAAGCCTGGAGTTCAACATTTTAGACCGCTGCCATCTTGGTTTCCGGCCGTCGCTAGTGACACAAGACGGTTCAGCTCAGCGAAACATTTTAAGGGGGGAACCAAAATGCTCCAATTAACTTTCAGAAAATGAAAACACACTGTGAAGGGGACAACTCACAGACCGGACAACGCTGTGGTAGCGACCTGTCAATCACAAGGTAGCCCCGCCCCCTAAAGCATCCCCCTGCTTTATGGTCTGTTTGACTCTAAATGGAGCATAATGTACTAAATGAACATCATGCTGTATTGAAGAAGACTTGAAACTAGAGATTGAGACATAAACTCATGTTTACAATGTTTACTGAGGGAATAAATCAAGAGAGAAGTAGGGTCATTTTAGACTAGACTTCTATACAACCAGAGGAGTCGCCCCCTGGTGGACACTAGAGAGAATGCAGCTTTAAGGTGCTTCAGGTTTGCTGCCTGCTCTCTGTGCAGAAGTTGCCAAGCACCTCAACAAAACACTTGACAGGTCGGCTGATAACGTGGTGAGGTCTCACCGATGTCACTGAGTGTGTAGTTGATGGCGATGGACACCGCAGAGCCCAGTGGGTTTTGGACCTCTACCCACACAGATATCAGCTGGACAGAGCTGGACACCGTGAAACTAGCTGACGACAAACCAGTTCCCTTAGTGGAGCCTTTGTAGTTCCGCGGTCCATCGGTGTGGTTTTTAGATACAGTCTCCACCCTGAAACATACAATGTTTAATTTACAGTAATCTATTACCAGCAATATGGTATTGATTTGTTGACTTCTCAATTAGAATTGTGTTTAAAACTCACCACAGCACTGACTTATTCCTCAGAGAAGTGTCTCGTCCTCGGTTCCAGGTGCAGAACACGACTCCCCCTTCGCTATCTTTAACATTGTAGATGCATGAAATGTTTTTAGGGCGCTCCGGTAGATCTGAAGAAGAAGAAAAGATGAAAAGTAATGAGCAGAGAACATAAACCTGACGATCAGCCTAAAAAAGGCCTTTAAATAACAACGCAAGGAATACCTTGCTGGTCATTCCAACACGTTACTGTAGGACCAAATAATAGTTTTGCAAGTCCCGAGTCAAAACTGACAAGTCCTAAACTTTGAGTTTTGAGTCCTAAACTACTCATCATGCTCCCTTCACTAAATGTAAAGCTGTTTAACCTCCTGTCGTTTTAGACCTGCACCTTTCGCTTCACTGCGATTCATTTATTGTTGACCGTCGTGTCGTTTTTTTTTTTTTCACGCAGATGAAGTTAACATAAGTAACATAACATTAGCTCTTCATGGTTGTCTCCTTCAAATTGATTGGATGCTGACGGATTGGTTCAAACCAACTGGATCTGGGGAATTAAGTGTCGAATTCTTTAACGTTAAGGGAAATAAATTGACACTTTTTTAAAATAACATACCTTTAAATATGTGGGTTTGGTGGAAGGTACCAAGTATGTTCAAGTCAAAGGGCTCAAGTCCAAGTGAAGTTACAAATCATCGGTGTTAAAGTTCAATTCAAGTTGCAAAACTTTTTTTGGGGGGTTTTGCCAAGTCGAATCTTAAGTCATCAAATTTGTGACTCGAGCTGAAGTATACATGACCAGACAAAAAAAACCCCACAAATATTCAGATTTATAGGAATCCATAAAATGCAAAGTGTGCTATTCCTTAATGTCGTCGATTACATTGCATAAACAGAAGGAATCTTTTTCAGTATTGAATGTTTTACTGTAAAACAAGTTGATAATAGTGTGTGCGAGTTCCATGTTGAGGAACCGGCATGCTTTATGTGTCAAAAAGCTTGTGGTCAGAACTTATCGCATGCCGCTTTGACACTTAGCTGCACTCAGCCCGCAACATACGAGCGGTGTCGTGCTCCAAGTATAGAAGAGAAAGCAGAACCGGCTGTGCCTCTTTTTTTTTAACAGCTCTTGTAGCTCAGAAAGAAATCATGCCTCCATAAGATATGAAAGCATCAACTTGAAACACGATGTACTGTCAAACGTCCCTGCATTGCTACAGTCTCAAACACACTAAATAAAGGAACTTTCGTCAGACAGAGGTGCTTTTGGTTTCATACTCACATCCAGCTGAGATGTCCAGTCCACAGGGGTCACGCGCAGGAGAACACGTACAGTCACAGCTGTACGTTCTGTCCTTGGTTATGTTTGCCACATGAAAAGCTATGGTTGTAGAATTCACTTCTTTGTGTCTCTGCGGTTTGGGCGGATGGTCGCTGTACATGCCCATGTCCTTGCACTTGCAGTTGAAGGTGCAGTGCACCTCGAAACTGGAGCCTCGCTGCACCACAGGTCCAGCGCTGGACCAGATGGCACAGGACTTCCTCCCTAAAAAAAGCAGAAATCATAAGTTATATGAAAGCTGCATGTCATCTATGTGAATGTAAGAAGGATACAAATTTGTTGTATTTGGAGCAGATGAGGAAATGTAATTCTGCACACTGCATCCTTATACAGATGCACAATTTAAACACTTTTACTTTTTAGGGTTTTTTTCTAGAAAGGCTTTTCATATAAATCCACTGCCTTTTAAATCCAAACACTATGAAGAAAACCTAAATCGAAATGTTAGAAATACGTGTCCACACATCTCACCATTGCAAAGCTGCACGGCCAGCACAGTGAGAGCAGCGAGGATGGTCCATGATCGGGACATTGTCGCCAGTAGCTGCCTTCTTTGGTATGTCTCTCACATTCCCGCTAGCTTACCTTCAAACAAGGAATAACACACAAGTGCATGAGGCCAACCATGTTTTTGGACAGGCTGCAGCGATTTTTAATAAATATTTATATTAATGATAAAAAAAAACATTATTTTAAACTAGGAAACCATTTTATGAAATTCCTTCCTGGTCGATGGCGCTACTATTAATCCCATTTGTAGCAAATTACATCATGAATACATTTCAATACGCAGAGTCATGTTATTGATAAAGCGACAAAAAAAATAAGGTAAATACGTACCATGAAATCACATCCCAGCGTCATATGATCGTTTATTTATTTCTTCTGAAGCTTTATCCGTCATCGATAAGTCTTCATTTTATGAGTTTATCCGGACTAAGCTGACGGCGGAGACGCTTCGGAGGCGGACTGTCGCCTCCGTCTGCTGTGAAGGGACAAACTTCTCTGAGTCACAGATCATCAGTGAAGGTGAAGACAGACACACGCGCGCAGACACACGCGCGCGCAGAGGCTCCACAGAGAGACTGTGTGCAGATCCAGCCTATTGATCATGAGGTGTCAGCAGTGGAATGTAACTAAGTACATTTACTCAAGTGCTGCACTACTTCCATTTTATGCAACTTTATACTACATCTTAAATATTCTACTTTGTCCGCAACTGTTTCTGTCTGGCAGCTTAATAGTTGCTTTACAGGATACATTTGTTTCATAACCTTCCTGTCCAGTGAAAACCACATATTTCCAAATTTGATGATTTTTTTAATTTCTATTTGAATGTTTCTGATAAACTAGAGATGTTTTTCTAAGCAGTACTGGTTAAAAAAAAAACACTCAACATGCATTTTAATGCAGCAGTAATATTAATCCAGAAACATCATATTTAATAGTAAAACATTGACAGAACATTTTTTCAGAATTTTTACTATTGATATTTTTGCTGATGATACTTAAAGCTACACCAAGGAACTTTCATTTTGTGTTCATTTTGGCGGTCCCTGTGGACTAAAGCGGTAGTGTTTCCAAGGACCAGACGTCCCTTTAGAAAACGTCTCATTTTACTGCAGCAGGGATCTGACAGTCTTCCCCTGCTCAGTCCCTGGTTCTGGTTCTACCGTGCACATCCCTCCAGCGGGCCCAGTAATACGGCCTGGGTCTCCAGCAGCGTGGTGTCGGTGTTGGCTACCAGAGGGGACCGACGGAGCTTCGGACTGCAGGCGGCAACGAAGCCGGGTCTGGGTCTGTCCACGGCGGGCTGTTTGCTGCCGGAGTCTGAGCTGAAGGAGTTTCTGGTGAACCTGGAGGATTTCGTTTGATTTCGCACAGTATTAGTACTTTTACTTTAGTAAAGTATCTGAATACTTCTTCCACCACTGACCATTAACCTTTACAACTAATGGATTATTATTCCCTGAAATATTCTAATGTCTGGAAATTACCTCAAATTTCACTTATTATGTACATTACGTTACATTACGGTCATTTAGCAGATGCTTTTATCCAAAGCGACTTACAATTCAGTATCTATCTACACACCGTAGACGCAGCTACGGGAGACATTTTGGGGTTAAGTGTCTCGCTCAAGGACACATTTGACATGAGACTAGTAGAGCAGGAGCCGGGGATCGAACCATCAACCCTCTGATTGAAAGGCGGCCCTGCTCTCCACTTAGCGAACTTAGCGAATAAGTGAACTACATCATTCCATGTGGTTCACTTATTGTCAAGATGTTTTCACAGCTTCCATATAATATAGAATTACCACCTTAAGGTTGTTTGCCTCCGCCAAGCAGTCTGTCCAAAATGTCACCTTTTATCCTATAAGACATTTGTGTGAAACTGTCATAATAAGCGCATGAATTCTTGAGTTATGGTGCACAAAAGGGTGTTTTGAGAGGTCACAGGCACCTTTGACCACCGAAATCTAATCAGTTCATCCTTGCGTCCAAGAGGATGTTCGCGCCAAATTTGAAGAAATTGCCTCCAGACGTCCCTGAAGCATCGCGCTCACGAGAACGGGACGGACGGACCGTCTGAGTTATACCGGAGCATCAAAACCATATAGTCCTGAATCCCAAAAGGAAGATAAGTGGACATATAAGTGGACATATCGTGACCTGATGAGAAAAGTCTGCAAGGCTGCTGTTCAGATGACATTTTGGAGTGTATGACACCTGCAACAGCACAACTAACCCTCAGATGCTTTTTTCACCATCACATTTTCCACACAGCCCAAAGTCTCTCACTCCCTCAATCACGTCCCCATGTGATGCAGTGGGGGACTTTCCTCTGAAGCTGCACCGCATTTCACCTTTAGATGTACAATTCTGGGCTCCGGATTTGCAACATAAGACGATAGAAGATTTTCAAAGACATCGAGGCCTCTGAAGATTCATTGCTAAGACGCTCTGTGGAGAAAGAGACCCTCCTGAAATTTGAGATTTCTCAATGAGGAAGTGAGACAACGCTCAGGAAGTCTTAAAAAAATGGTGTTTAACTGCAGGTGGCGGCGTGTTTGAGTTAAAGCTTACGATACCATACACTTATCTGTAACAGGGAAACCCCCCAACTGACTTTTGCTTGTGTGTGTTTTGGAACAATTTCACACTCGGCGTCACTTCACCGCCTCATTTCACAACGCTAACATGAAAAAACACAGGCCACACCCTAAAATTAAAATTTCAGAAACACTTCATGCGGAACAGCTATTTTGCTGCATGATGATGAGTTACAGGTCTTAGCTCCAAATGTTTACTTCAGGCGGTTCAACAAGTCATTGCTTTGTCTTTAATAACGGCTAAAAAAAAAGAAAATTAACCAGCTGAAAGAAGCACATTTTGGTTGCCAGGTCATGAAAAGCTGGTGTAAATCCTCCTCCAGCATACAAAGCTTAGTCTTGTTTTTGTTTTTTGGATTTTTATCAGGAATACCACAAATCATCTGGAGAAAGATCAGACCACATTCATTAATATGTGAAATATTATTTTATAGCTGCAGACTTGATTCTGCAGCTAAAATTAAGGTCCAGATCGCTTACAAGTGTTTTCATTGGAGAAGTGATCTTTATGTATTAAAGAGCTTAATGACAAAATAACACAGGCATGCTAACAGCTCTGTGTGGTTGTACTTATGCACAGCGGTGCTTTGAGCTAAATGCTAGCGTTCAGCATGCTAGCATCAGCATGCTAGCGTTCAGCATGCTAGCGTTCAGCATGCTAGCGTTCAGCATGCTAGCATCAGCATGCTAGCATCAGCATGCTAGCTTTAGCATGCTAGCTTTAGCATGCTAGCGTTCAGCATGCTAGCACCAGCATGCTAGCACCAGCATGCTAGCATGCTTATACCATGTTCAACACTTTAGTTTAGCATGTCAGCTAACATTTGCTGCATTGTATAGTTTCTTTGCATATTATCTTTGTCTTTTTAGCTCAACTGCTGTAACAGTGTAATACAGTCCATCCATCTATCCATCTATAACAATGGTGACTAATGCTAAACAACTATTAGAATGTCATTCAGTAAAACTCAAAATAAACATAAAGTTACAACATGGAACTTTTATTTGTGTTGATGTTATGGCGGTCACGGTGCATGAAAGTTGTAATGTTTCTGACTCTCATTTTACTGCAGCAGGGTCTGACAGTCTTTCCCCGCTCAGTCCTGGTTCTGGTTCTCCCGTGCATCCCTTCCCTCCAGTGGGCCCAGCAGTAAAGCCTGGCTTCCCAGCAGCGTAGTGTAATTCAAGCGAAGTGGCGCTTGAATGTAATGCTTTCTTTAAAATCAGTTCAGTAGTGCAGACGGTGCTGTTTGTTTGTGTCCTTCCCATCGTCCCTGCTACCTCTGTGTGTCGCACAGTGTCGTGCTGCTCACAGCTGCTGCTTGGGGGAAATAACCACCAGTCAGTGTTGTCTCAACTGTATAGTGAGATAAACAAGTGTCCTCGGTGTCGGGAGTCATTTCTTCACCCTGTTGTAAATCCAGAGAGGGCGAATCCGCTTCCACCTCGCTCTCAGTCCCCCTCCTCCCCAGTAGGACGCCTCCATTCAAGAAACTTGTTGTTTCGGGAGTTTTAGGCCACAGAAGACCACCGACAGAGCTGAGGGTCAGCCCCAGGGGTGGATCAGAGAAATCCACCTCGGCGTTGGACAGAAAGGCTCCCAGCAATCCTCCAAACACACATTTGTCTTCCTCCACATTTGCCGGTACGTCCCTCTGCTCGTCTTCTGTCTCCTTCCACTCCGCTCCTTGTGGAGCCGACGTGGCGATCTGGGGTTTGTAGCCGACATGTTCCAGCAGGCCGTCAACAAGCATGGTCCCGGAGTCTGACGTTAGCAAAGGTGTCTCCGCTGTGGGTCCCGGCCCGACGTGGGACGTGTCGATGTGGACGACGGGGTACACGACGTCCCTGTCCTCCTGAGAGATGAAAGTGATGGGCGACAGCGGAGGGTCGCTGTGCGTGGACGAGAAGGACAGTTCACCTCCGTACTCCTGGTGACCAAAAAAACAAACAAAAGCACAGTTAGATTTGAAGCGATGAATATAATGCAGAATATACAAACGCGTCTCTGGTGCAGCAGCTCACAAAGTTGTCATTGTGAAAACAGAGAGTAACATCACTTCCTGCTTTGGTCATGACGGGTAAACATCATGTTTCAAAACTGAGTTAACGTATTCTTGTACTGTTGGTGTTGGTGCTGTTGCTGTTTTGGTGACAGCAGTTCACACAAAAATTAGGGAAGCGTGATATGCCAACACACGTCGGCTTCATCAGCTTACCGTTATTACCTCCAGCAGTTGGATGGCATTGCTGTTTCCTAGTTTTGGTAAGTTTTCATGAAGCCAGGCAGGTCCCCACGATACACACTTCTGTTTGATCCTGAGATAGAAAGACAACAAGGTTTTTCCAGTATTGATAATGATAGTTTATTATCAGAAGTAAAATGTGCAGAAGTTAAAAAAACCCAAAAAACATTGTTATTCTGCTACTGTCCGTGTAGCAGTACGTAAAAGTAGCAATACCACAGAATAAACACGTAAACGTTCAAAATCCTACTTAATTAAAAGTACAAAAGTATTAAAAAACCAAATGTACTTAAAGTACAAAATGTAAAAGTACTCATGATGCAGAATGGCCCATTTCAGAACAATGTATATTATATTATTGGTTTATAATTAGTGATGCATTAATGTAATGTTTCATCCGGTAAAGGTGGAGCTAACGTTCATTCTCTAAATCTGCTAAATAACTGAAGCTGTCACATAGACGTAGTGCAGTAAAAAGCACAATATGATGTTCTATTAAGGGGCATTAAAAATGGAAATATTTGAGTTAATATACTTAGTAATATTCCACCACTGGCTACTGTGTGTTACTAATGATGGCGATGACACATTTTGAAGCGCACACACACTCAGTATCAGATCGGGGCTGCTTTGACCACATACACAGAGAATGATGTTTTTGTCGACAGCTGGGGTTTTTTTTTTTTTCTGTTCATGTTAGCCGTGTGGCTTCTTGTTCATGCGCTCGTGTTGCGGTGTGGCATTTTAAAATCGGCCACAGTGGCATCCATCCCGGTTACTAGTAAAACAAAACCTATGCAGGTTCAAAATCCGTTGCAGGAAGACTGAAGGACAAAAGCGATGTTCATTCATCAGAACACTTTCGCTATTATAAGATGATGACTGTGAGTATGAATAATAATACCTTTCCCTCACACAGCTCCAGCACATCAGGTTGGCTATGATCGCTATAAGGAGGGTGACGATGAAAACCGCCACAATCAGCAGGCCGACTACGAGAGACAAAGAAGGGAACAGATTGGTAGAGTCGGACAGTTATTACAACTCTATAATTGTCCAGACATTAAAGAAATGAATTTAAAGGTCTTTTAATTAAGAAATTAAAAGACCTGCAGGGCCTTCAGGCTGAGAGCAGATCCGGTTCCCCCGCCGCCCTTCTCCTGCCGAGGTGGACGCAGTCAGCTGCAGAACCAGAGCTCCTTCGGGACAGTCCAGCCACATCCGTCTGGGGCCGGAGCCGGGCACCGTCACTGGAGGAGAGCAAATGTCACAATTACTGTTGTTGTAGTCATTTTGCGTGTGGCAGTTAGGCAATCAGTAATCAGTAATTGAAGGCACATGGGGTTAAGTGTCTGGCCCAAGGACACATCAAAATGGACTGGATGAACCCGGGGATCGAACCGCCGGTCTTCGGAGTGGGAGGCGACCTGCTCTACCTCTGAAAGGAAAGTCTTGACCTTGGAAACAACATAAACAATCTCAATCTCTAAATTGACTACTGCTGAACTATGAATTTTCAATCGTGGACCACAAGTCCTTAAAGGGGACAATGAAAGCTCACTTTTTTCAGCGGTTGTTCGCAAACATTTTGGTTTCTGGAGTAACTACCAACCAGGCGGCAAACTTCCGGTTCTGAAGAGTAAAGCCAATGTGTCTTAAACTTGCATTCTTTCTAATGGCCAGCAGGGGGCGACTCTTCTGGTTGCAAAAAATGACTCTACTTCTCTCTTGATTTATTCCCTCAGTAAACATTGTAAACATGAGTTTATGGTCTCAATCTCTAGTTTACAGTCTTCTTCTATACAGCATGATGTTCATTTAGTACATTATGCTCCATTTAGAGTCAAACAGACCATAAAGCAGGGGGATGCTTTAGGGCGGGGGACTGCTGTTTTAAAGCCTCGAGTTTGACAGTCTGACTCTCGACTAAAGTCAAACTTTAGATAAAATGACTTATAGAAGTGATTGCATCCAGACCACACACACATAAGATGTCACAAAAGAAACAGGAAAAAGTAAGCTCTCAGGTGTTTTCACACTGAAGCTCCAGAAATAATGTGCGAAGCGCGCTGGTTAGTAGCAAACCATAACGGTTGCATGTGTGCAGGTAGCCACATGGCTTCCTGTTCGTGGTCAAACACAGTTCTAGAGAACTGTGTTTCACAGAAGGTTCTGTGAAAAAACGATGACAACCAGTGTTTGAAACATCAGTTTGCTCACTAGTGAACAGCTGCATTCCACAGTTGTAGATTGAGAATCCAAGAGGTTTATAGCATACAACTCCAAGACAGGCTTCCTGAGACAATACAACGAGCAAATGTTAAACTAGAACTATGCCGCAATGTTAATGAAAGTGAACAATCATTTATTTATTTATTTTATTAAACCTTTATTTAACCAGGATAATTCCACTGAGATTATGGATCTCCTTTACTAGGGCGTCCTGGCCAAGATGGCAGCGTCACAGTTAACGGTAAAAAAAGTTAAAAACAACATAAAAAACCTATTAAAAAAAAAGTTGCAAAGTGCAAAACAAGTGCATTCCTTAGAAAGCGCTTTTACCCAAAAACGGGGACGGTTCTGGGGATGACGTATCTAATCTGTCTGCATGATTAGAGGATTAGAGAGGATGGCTTTTGGCTTCAATAGAGAACATAGATATAATAACATAATATGGCATTACACAGAAAAATGAAACAATGTTGTCTCCTGCGCTCGTATAAAGGAAACAAATGAACTTTCTTATAGAAACTGAAATGATGTGTTCAGAAACGCAGCATGACTTACTGGATATAACATTAATACATTTGCACGCATAGATACAATATCACCATAATCCGTTGCTGATGGAAGCGTCGCTTGAATTACTTTCTTCCTTGCAACAAAAGAAAAACACCACTTGTTTCTATGAAAGAAGCCTAATTTGACACTCGATATTTAAGAGACAGATTGTCTTCTGGGAAATAATATAATACGTGAATACGCCCCCGAAATGCAGATCCGCTCGGATATTTTAATGTGTTCTTCATTGGCCCATGCTGCACTCTTCCACCAAGTTTCATGAAAATCACAGTTTATTTCATAATCCTGTTGACAGAAGGAAAAACAAACCAAACCAAAAAACGTGACCTCCTCCTCGGCGGAGGTAATTAATCACAGAAGATTAAAAAAAAAGAGCAACCATCAGTTTGCTGTTTGACTTTCACCACATTACTGGAAGTGAGAGGTGAAATACCCTGCTGATGCACTGACGCTTTTGTGGGAGGGGAGCATCAATGCTGGCTGCACACTTTCCATTATGTAACACACTAAATGCATACTACGGCGGATTTCAATTTCCCACACATGTGCACAGACACGGGTGAGGTAGAAAGCCTTAGCCCGACCGAGGTAAAGCACACGCACATACGACACACGGTTAACCGAGCGCCGTAAAAGAGAAGTTCTTCTTCTGTGCAAGAACAGGAAACGACTCACAGCAGAGTTGTGTTTCCTCCAAACCTTTAGATCAAGTAACCTGGACCCAGTGGAATCCAGCCAAGCAAACCGTTTTGTCCTTTTTAACGGGATAAGTCACGTTTTCATAAGCATTGAAATAAGACCAAGGAAACACACTCAAAAAGCTCACCGCTGTGTTTTGTGTTGCTGGAGTCCAGCGTCTGGAGATAGACGGTGTAGTTTGTGATGAAGCCTCTCTGCTCGACTACGGGCAGCTCGTCCCACTGGATCAGGATCCGTCTGGACTCATGGACCAGAACCGACATGCTGGGACCGGACGCCGGCTCTGAAACACGTACAATGAAGACAGAGGCCGATTACCACGTGTTGTCTGAATCCCTCTTAACAAAAAAAATGCATGATGAACTCGGATGATGTTTAAATTGCACCATTGTGTCGTCTATGAATCTCACTCTGTTCTTTGGAGTAGGCCAGACCGGATGATGGAGCGCTGACGCCTCTGGTGGTCACGGCATACAGAGAGATATTGTACCTCACACCTGCAGTCAGACCTGAAACGACACGGAGGGGAAACGTCAACGCTCTCAAACTAGTGTAATTCACCGACTGCCCACAAGAGGCCACTGCTTCATCTCTGAAGACATTTCGAGACTTTGTGTGCCATATGTGATGCAATACCATTTGTGTGTGTGTGTGTGTGTGTGTGTGTGTGTGTGTGTGTACCTCTGATGAAAGTGCTGTTTTGATCTCTAGCCACTTTTTGCCACTGCAGCTCTGCCACAGGCACACTTGTCCACTCTACCACGTAGTGCAGCGGTTCCTCTCCAGATGTTGACGGGCGTCCGTTCCCCGGCCACGACCAGGAGACCAACACGGAGCTGCCGTTAGCCGCAGGAGCCAGCTCTCTCAAAACGGGTCCAAAATGACCTTAAGACATGAGAACACTCTGTCTTTCTCTTTCTCTTTGCAACTTAAGACGTGAAGGTTTTTATCTTCCGTGAGTCTAATATGTGTTCTCACCTGAGCGTCTGAGTGGAACATCGGCCGGGGGAGACGTCCCGTACGAGGTGACGGCGCTGATGCTCAGCGCCTGGAGCTCCGCTGGTACCTGGAGTGAACACCGGGTCAAAGCAGCAGGACAGGTCACTTCCCGTTTCTGGTCATCACCCAGAACGATCTCGTAGTTTTGCACCGCGCCGCTGTAATCGTCTGGAGATGGAGGCTGAGGAAGAAGGCTGCCCATCACTTATCCATTCGTTTTAAAAAGGACGATTACGACAGTTTGAGGAATGTGCTTATTTATATGTTATATTACAATACACATTTATTTGAGTTTCTAGTCAGTAGTTGGATGAGATGATTGATATCTGTGAATTAAATATGAATGGTAGTTTAGCTCTGAATAAAGACTGGAAACAGGGGAAATGTCCAAACTGACGCAACCTACTGGCACCTTTAATGCTCACTAATTAACACTTTATAACTCTTATGTTTAATCTCAGTTTAATCACAATACATTGTGGTTTCATGGGAGGTCATGTGACTATTTTTTGGCTGGGTACAGTCTAGCAGGCCAAGAGACACCCATGTCTAAAATAGATTAAAAACCTACTTATAATGCATTATAATCTTCTTCTTACACTATATAATTAAAGTTAGAAGCAGTCATATATATATATATATATATATATATATATATATATATATATATATATATATATACATGAAGCTTAACACTTCACTATAATCAAAACACATTATTAAGCATTTTATAATTACTTCTAAGGTCAAGTATTATAATACTTCATAATTAGTGGTTATAATCACTGTTATAATGCATTATGTGATTGTTGGTTATTGTTTCCTTGAAGTAAAGTGAAAAAATAGTTTATGTGTTTATAATTATAATCATACAGTGCTGCAAAAAAGATTCTAACACATTCTTTATAATGTGTTATAGACAAGGGCGTCGAAGAATGTGTTACCGTTATGGTATATTTTACCACAAAGATATTTAAATCTTTGGATCTAGTAACTCATCACGAGAAAGCAAATTAGCCTTTTTCCAAGTTTTTTTTATGAATGTATCATATTTCTGGTATTTGGTAAAAACTTTGTATCACACTGAAGCCCTAAATTGGCGCGATTCAAACTTCTTTTTATCCGACGTGATCTCGAGATCACAAGTTAATTCACGTTTGAATCATATCAACTTCCGTAGTATGATTAAAAAATGGGCAATATTAATATAAAAAGGCAGATATGATGAACAGCTTTGCCACATTACTTTCCACAAAACCGTCACCGACCGCAGCCTGTCGGTCCCCAGGCCGCCTAACATCCTCCACACCTGCATCTGCTGAGATGGCCCTAAAGATAAAGTTCAGCCACAAGTTGTGGGTTTAGTTTGAGTGATGACAAACTCTCACATCGTCACGGGTATCAGACTGCCTCTGTTGCACGATAAGTAAGTAATTGTGAGCTCGCCTTTTCCGGGACTTCTCCCCACAACAGATGGGCTCCATTGGCTGCAGAACAACCTTTTGCTGGAGTTTGACCCGGACGTGTTGGTACGCGTCAGTCCTGATGACGAGTTGCACGTTCTCATCTTGAACTCATAGTCAGTCAGAGGCCTCAGTCCGGCCACTTGAATCAGACCCTCAGTGACTTCTGTTCCCTCTCCCACTTCCTGGGAAACATCAAGGTAATCAAGTCACATGGCTGCTGCAAATAACCACAAAAAGTGTCATGAGCGCCGCGGCATCGCTTTACCCAAGAGCCGCTATCTGCGCGGAGCCGGACATCGGATCTGAGACTCTCTGAGGATCCGGACGTTTTCCACTGCAACAGGGCTGCTACGGAGTTATGCCCAAACTCTATCTGCATGATACGAGGGGTTTCTGGTATTACTGCAACACAAAGGGACACACAAGTGGCAGCGATTATCCAGTGGGATTGACCTCCCAGCACGCACAAATAACTCCAAAACAAAACTCTACAACGGTTCGGTAATGACTCAAAAAAGTCAACGACTGTTGCAACTGAAAATCTTGAAAGAGTACACTGAAACAGCAACAGTTGTGGGCCGAGTCGGCGGCGCAGTTGTTCCCCCTTCAAAGAAATATTACAACAACAGAGAAACGGTTTGCTGATAGCCAGGTCAAATTAGTCAAACTGTGACGGTGGTAGAATAACACAGACAGTTAACAGGAATTAACAGGATGACTCATTTCTCTTGAAAATGCCTTCAGATAGAATACACCTTAAAATCTTAAAACATCTTAAAACTCCTTAGAGATACATGTGTTCTACAGAAGTGAGAGCTTACCTATATCCTTCACACTGAGGATGAACGGGTCAGATTGCGATGATCCAAAGTGGTTGTAAGCAGTGATCTTTAACTGGTGTGTATCGTTTTCATCTATCTTTGCTCGGGGTATGGTGACTTCTTCAGCATCCTGGATCTGATCTAACAGCATCTGGGTCCCATTTTCTCTGATGAACAAAATTAAAAGTAAGGTTTGTCGTTGTCTTATGGGCGAGAAAACAAGGCAATAGCTTAATTTGACCTGTAATTAACACCGTACCTGTGGAGTGAAATGTTGTAGGTAGTGGGGAGGTGTGTTTCCCGTCCTCTCGCCCAGGAGCAGTTTATGAAATCAGAGCTCTTTGACATTTCACAGAGAACGTTTTCAGGTTTATCTGGAGGGACTTTAATTAAGCCCAGAGGATGGAAAACAGAATAGAACAATAATGAAAAGCAAGCCACTGACATTTTGTATGCCTGCAAAACCATAGCGCTCATTGACAAAAAGTGAGAAATCACATCATTTAAAATCACACCGAAATCCTTTCAATGTTCTACAGCTTCTTCAAAATTTAAGATGGAAAAGAAGTTTAGCTTTTTTCAGCTTTTCAATACTTAAATATTACTTATTCTTCTATAAGAGGTGTGTTAAAGAGGCAGTGTGTTGGATTTAGTGGCATTTAGTGGCATCTAGTGGTAAAGGTTGCAAATTGCAACCAACTGAACCAAGTGTGTCTGAGAGCTACAGCGGCCTTCAGGTTACATAAACCTGTGAAAGGTTTACGTAACCTGAACCCTAAGGTCTAGGGAGTGTTTGATTTGTCCATTCTGGGCTACTGTAGAAACACGACTCCATGAAGAGGACTTGCTCCCTGTGTAGATATGAAGGGCTCATTCTAAGCTAACGACAACACAAAGATTCTTACTCTCAGGTGATTATACTTCTGGATGACTTTGCTAAGTGTGTAAATTCCAGAAATGTCACGTATTCTAATTTTTTTTAATTAAATGCACTTCTTCTTTTCTGTCCACTAGAGGTTGTGCTGTCCTGCTAAAAGTAAGAACACGCAGGAATGAGTCCTCAAACCCGGTAAATGAGTCAGCATTTTTGCTCTTCACGTTCCCTCGCTTTGAAGTGGGTGTGTTTGTTAAATGGGTTCTTGGTTTGATGCCTGGAATAAGGTTCTGTGGCTTTTACAAGCTTAATTAAGAGATTTTAAAGTGTTGCGCTACGATACAGAATACGTGGGTTTCGAAGCTCTTAAAAAAAGGTGGTCGCTAACAAGTGTCTAAATGAGACGACTAAACGTCATCACTAGAACACTGATCCGCCTTTAGCTTTGTGGTGGTGACGTGAAGCCATGTGACCGGGGTGTAGCTCGTTTGTAGCCTGTTAGCTTTTTACTTCTGGCAATTGCATTCAAGCAATTTGTGAAGATTAGCTTGCTAACCAAAACGTAAAAGTAACATAAATGTTTGTTTGCTATATTGAAGAAGACTTGAAACTAGAGATTGAGACCATAAACTCATGTGTACAATGTTTACTGAGGGAATAAATCAAGAGAGAAGTAGAGTCATTTTAGACAAGACTTCTATACAAACAGAGGAGTCGCCCCCTGCTGGCCACTAGAGAGAATGCAGGTTTAAGGCACTCCTGCATTGGTTGAACTCAAATGAGTTTGAAACCCCTGAATGAGACGCTGCTAAAGCCACAAAAACAGGCCCAGCTATCTGTTTACCCCAGGGGTCGTCGGACTGATGACACTCCTCTTTGACGACATAAAACTAGCAGACATGAAGGACGGCCACCACGCAGAATCACAATAGCAACCACCCAAAACGCACATAAATACTCTGTAAAAGTATTGCTTTTGCTTTCTAATTCCCACAATCCCAACTTCATATGATTGGTAACTGTACATACGCCCGCCATGTAGGTCCAGTCCAGCGACAACCTTAGACAGCTGATTATTCTTCAGCTTGCAGAGCAATATGGAATTTGGTCTCCGCACATTGAACAGGCTGAACATTGTCTTGGTGCAGTTGACTTTCTTCCGAGAAGCCACAGTCTCACCATTCAGCTCCAGGGATATTGTGAAACTGGAGGACAAAAAACACAACTGAACATCTCTGTAAGCATTTTCTACATATAAATATAACTACAGAAGACAATAAGTCATATTGTACGGTATAATATTCCTGCGTATTTTCTACCTCCGCTGACATGTCGGGACGCTGCAGTACGCCGTGAGGTTCGCGCCGATGAGGAAGAGCGGAGCTGGTTTTACTGTCAGGTAGCCGGAGCCATTGAAGCGCTGGCAGCCAGCCGGGATCAAAGGGCCACCTGTCCACAATAAAAACAGAGCCAGAGGGTTTCATAGCAGCACGATCCAAAGTAATGGAGCATTTGAGTGCCTGCCATACAGTGAACATGATTCAACCCCAAGATGATTCCCTCTTTTCCCATTTTATGTGTGTACCGGCTTTGCTGCGATACATACTGATAGTAGTGATGTGGATGGATGGATACTCACGCTTGATGGGAAAACTGAGAAGTATAATAATTAATCTCCACAAGGTTGAGGAGAGATTCATCTCAGCTCATCTTCCTTAATCTCTCAGAATCCACTCGGCGGAACTCGGCAGCTGAAAAACAAAAAAAGGTATTTCTTTCTAAAGAATCACTTTTTGTTAAACTTTAACTCTTGATGGCAGTAAAAAAGACATTTATATCCTGCAGATAATCAACATGCATTGGGTCAAATCTGAACATTTGATTTCATGAAGCACTTTTAAAGTAGATCGAAATGTTGAATCCAGTAGTAATTTGGGGGGTTTTCCTGCATTTTCTTCTCTGTCAAAGACACTACAAACAATCAAGTAACATTAGTAGACGTGTTCGGATAAAGCTCACCAGAATTTCATGCCGTCTGCGTGACGTTTTCTTATCGAGACACAATCCAACGAGTTTTTAGCCATCGTTGCTTCTTCCACAGACGACTTGCTTTCTTTGAGAGATGAATCTGACTGGAGTGATCTCTTTTTGCACGAATGAGACGTCTTAAAAGAGGCCAGTGACCTAGTTCGGTGGTATTTTGGCAAACTCAGAAACTTTGAACGTCGGTGTCCTACTTCTGCTGCCTGTTTTTCATCACCACAAAAGGCTGAGCTGACTTTATATGTCAGCAATGCAGCACCGCTGCTCTCGTTAAACACGCTGCTGTTGGCAGATAATCAAGTGTAATGTGTAACATGTTCATTTTTTACTTTGAAAAAGATGCTGACAGTAGCTTCACAGCAACCTATTTCCATTAGTCCCGACACTTCTGAGGGTTTTTACAGTAACTTAAAATGTGCTGATGAACAGAAAGGTAAACAGTGGATTCATAGAACATCAAAAACATCAAAATATCATTTACTGCCGTCTCTGAGCTGACAATACATACACACGTATTGGTTTTCCTTTTGAGTAGCAAGGCTGGTAAAACAAAACTTACACTTTTAGTCCTAAAGAGGTCACTTCACAATAAAAAAAAGTAAATGATAAATCCCCATATTTGTTCTCATTTAGCTGGTTGCGTATGTTCATATTCCTTCAGTGTCGACTGCGTTTGAGAAAAAGAGAAGCAGAAGACGAGACTTTTTCAAGCTCCTCGCTGGTTATTTTCCATTTCTAACTTCAAAAGCTCTACAGGGAAAACCCAGACGTGAGCTGAGGTGCATGTTCACATGAAAGGAGACCTCAAGCTTCAACTTTGATGTTTTTATATGTCATTACAAAAAAAATTAAACAAAGGTTCAATGTAAGAGGAAAAACCTCAAAGTGCTACTTTCTGCAACGTAAAGAGCTTTCTCATATTAATCAGACATAGATGAAACATTCTTTTGTCACATAAACTTCATGACTGAAACTGTGTGTGAACTGTGATATGCTTTTTAAAATCTGTAAAGGATTTCATTGTATATTTGAATACAGTAGGTTAGATTTATAACATAAAATCTTATTAAAAAGCTTATTGAGATGAAAAAAAACAACTACGTGCACATTTTACTAAATGATAGTAAAACCGATGTATTGCAAGATATATGCAGAGTGACACGTTGATCCGTGGTGTTGGTGGTGTTGGTCTATCGTGGGGCGGCACAGAGGCGGTACGGTTTGGGACAGAGAGTGGCTCCTAGCTTGAACTCCAGACTGGGCTGCTCTCCGGCCGGCGGCGAAAAAGAAAACCTCTGGAGGAGGGAGGTGAAGAAGAGGAATAACTCCATCCTGGCCAGCTGCTCCCCGAGACACACACGCTTACCTGAGAGCACAACAGCACCACGGTTTATATGTTTACCTTCACCATCAGCTCAGAGTCTGAAACAACCAAGTAATAGACATGCAACCTGATACCCTAACCCAGCTATGACTAATGGAGGTAGGGCTTTTTAAAAATGTGGTTTTCGAATGAAGCTTTGAATGTCTGTCACATTTTATGACAATTTGAATAAAGTGATTCATCAGATTTAAAGAGTCTGTTTTTAATGAAGCTGATGTGAGGAACTTTCATTTTTGTAATGATTTTCGGTGAAAATCATTACAAAATCGAGAAGGCGGTCAGTCAATGAAGCCGGATGTTTCCAGACTGAACCTGCATGATTTCATCTGACTCTGACCCGGTGGCACCATTTACAGGCATTTAAAGAATATACTGTATACAAAAAGGTCCATCTTTTCGCTGATGGTCTCGTTTACTTATGTATCTCTTTGCCCTTTAAGGATGAAGCAACATATTACGGACTTTTAGAGCGTTGCAGCTCCTGACTAACCTGCTGAAAAAGGAAGGAAGGCTTCTCTCTTCCTGAATTTGCCGTCCTGGTCCAGAAAATGTTGAGGGTTGAAGGTGTGCGGAGTTTCCCACATGGACTCGTCACGTAGAACCGAGACCAGCGTCGGCATGATGATGGTGCCCTGAGGAAATGTCATCGACGAAAACGAGCAATCAAAACAGAAACTCTACTTTTTCAGGGAATGTATTTTTAATCTCGACAATTAAGCAAACACGGGACCAGAACTCCTGTGCTCCAAAGAAATTTGAACTGCATGACTGGGCTGCATAAAGATGACGTGATGTGATCAATAAATGTATTTTCTACATGAATTCTGATTACTTTCTCGTGTGAGCATCGTGTACCTTTGGGAATGTGTACTTGTCCAGCATGGTGTCCTTGACCGCCATGCGGACCAAATTGAGGGGAAGGATGTTGGCCATCCTCTGGATTTCGTGGATGACCGCGTCAGTGTAAGGCATCTTCTCTCTGTCAGTCATACAGGGCTTCTTGGATGAACCGACCACAGAGTCTATCTCAGCCTGGACTCTCTCTGAAAACAGGAAACGAACGAGGGTCTGTGTGCTGCTTAGATGACTGAGCGGAGAAACACCACATCCCACACACCGTTACTCTGATAGCACAGGCCTGACCTGTGGGTGACCCCGGGTCAAGTCAAGTCACTTACAAACCATGCAGGAATGGGTTGGGACACACACACACACACACACACACACCTTGTATGTGAGGGTAGTAGATCATGTATAGCAGTCCCCAGTGTAAAGTAGTCGTAGTAGTTTCAGTTCCAGCACCAAACAGATCCAAAGTGCAAAAACACAGATTCTTGAAATCGTAACCAGAGTCTTTGTCCTTGTTCTATCAACAACACAAGAGACAGTTTCTCGTATCAGTGGACATGTTCTATTAAAAAAATATGTTCTATGCAGACACGTTGAAACGCTCACCTCTTCCATCTCCGCGAGGAAGCAGTCGATGTAGTCTCTCGGCGAGGAGGAGGGGTCAAAGCTTTCCCTGTGCTCTTCGACCTTTATTTGAATGTAGTCGAGCAGAGTTTGTGTCAGAGAGAAGATCCTCTGGTGAGGTCCGGGAAGCCACTTCATCAGCAAGGGTAAAACGTTATAAACCTAGAGGGCATGAAGACGGTTATCTATGATTTAAAAAGGCAGAAGACACAGGTGGAGGCTGCAAAATTGCATTCGTCAAAAAAAATCAATGTCACAATATAAAATTGTATATACGCTGTGAAAGAGGATGTTATTCCCGTCGCCCCTCCTACACAAAACCTGATTTAAAAGAAAAGATTACTGCACGCTGCATCGGTCAAAGCGAGCTCACCTGTGCCCAAAAACCTCCCTCTAAGTAGAGTAGCTCAGTGAAGGTCTGAAGAATGAACTGGTGCTGCTCGTCAGAGTACTCGAAGCGATCCCCAAACACCAGGCAGCAGATGATGTTGGACACGGACTTGTTCATCAGTGGCTGGGCGTCAAAAGGCTTGCCTGTAAAATGAAGAGAAAATGTAGATAAGACACACATTTATTCGTCTTGTTAAAATTATTCAAATAAGACTTAAAAATTTTGTGCAAATTGCAAGCTTTAGTCCCACCACTTTTATCTATTTCATTTGTAAAAGCAAGGTTTTTAGTTTTTTTTTTAAATTTAGTGCACTTTGAGCTTCATAGTCTGTATCAAATGTGCTACACAAATAAAGATTTTTTATTTTATTTTTTGCGTGAAATTGTGATAATTAGCATAACAATTCTTGAATTATGGCCCAAAAATGTTTGCAAAATTTGAAAGAAATCCTTCCAACGTGTTCCTGATATATTACTTCCTCAAGAACGGACGGACAGACGGACAGACAACCCAAAGACACATCGTCGCCTGCACAGGGGCATACGAAAATAAAAATGCTTAGTTGTAAAAAGGCGTGCTGCCTTGTGGAGAAACATGATTTGTTCAGTGCCTTGCTGAAGGGCAAACGCCTCAGTGAGATAATGACACTCCTGCTGGATGGACAGCTCCAGCGACTTCTTGCCCACACCAAAGTTTCGGAGTGTACGGATAGCAAATCTCCTCTGCTGCTTCCACTGGTGGCCATTCGATATCACCAGACCTGTGGGGAAACCAAAACAGCATTACCCCTGAAAAAGGAATGCTAATACTGCTAACATGCCTAGTATGGTCATCATTATAATAACTACCAGTAACGTTTTAAACTAAATGCGACGCATCGCTACCTTTGTTGCCCGTTATTGCATCAAATAACGGTATGGAGGGGCGATCCACGTAGTCCTCTCCTCGTTGGACCAGGGCCTCTCTCACAAGCTTGTAGCCATTGAGGATCACGATCCTTCCACCAAAGAGCCGAAGGCTGAAAATGTTTCCATATTTCTGTGCAAACTGAACACAGGGAGCAGACCGGTGGTGTTTTGGTTCAACGCCGAGTTGACCTACTTTCTGAGGATGTTGACGACGAAAGAACCAGTCGAGCTTTAACCACAGCGGGCTACAGTAGACATTACTGACTATAGTGTTGCATTCATGTGTTCCTCTTTCGATCCTAAACTCCATTGTGGTTATTTCGTGGTATAATGCTCTAACCTCTGATTCGGAAAAGTGAAGCCAATGTGGAAGAGTCCTAAACTTTCAATCTCTCTCCTCCTGAAGTGCCTTAAAGTTGCATTCTCTCTAGTGGCCACCAGGGGGCGACTCCTCTGGTTGTATAGAAGTCTAGTCTAAAATGACTCTACTTCTCTCTTGATTTATTCCCTCAGTAAACATTGTAAACATGAGTTTATGGTCTCAATCTCTAGTTTCAAGTCTTCTTCAATACAGCATGATGTTCATTTAGTACATTATGCTCCATTTAGAGTCAAACAGACCATAAAGCAGGGGATGCTTTAGGGGTGGGGCTACGGGGTGATTGACAGGTCGTTAATCTGGAAATTTGCGATGCCTTCATCAATTACCTGCATGAGGAGATGAGGAAAACCCTCTTTTTAAATATTTGTTTTTCAGTGATTTCATTTGTTTGCTTTACTCTCAGCATTTTATTATGTTTCTTTTATTCTCTTTATGCATTAAATGTGCCGTGTTTGATTGTAAATCTGTGTAACTGTGTTTTGAAAGGTGCTTTATCAATAAAGTTTATTATTATGATTATTTATCATTCATTTAATGATTACATTCTCTCTAGTATTGTACATGAAGTACTATTTTGAGGTGCTTGTACTTTACTGTCAGGAGAGACATATTGTACTTTGTACTCCACAACAGTTATCTGACAATTTAAGTTACTAGTTTATGTAACTTAAGTTTCAAACCTCTAACATACCTCTGACATACCTAACATACCTCTGACATACCTAACATACCTCTAACATACCTCTGACATACCTCTGACATAATTCTAACATACCTCTGACATACCTAACATACCTCTGACATACCTCTGACATAATTCTAACATACCTCTGACATACCTAACATACCTCTAACATACCTCTGACATAATTCTAACATACCTCTCCAATCTGCAGGTGGAATCTGGTGGGATCCATGCGATGTAGGTCACCGATGAGAGGAAGAGCCCAGGGTCCTGGGGGGAAGTTTGGCGGAGCTCTGTTCTTCAAAACATCAGCCAACAACAGGAAAACACACAGAAATATCAAAATACTCTTGCCGTCCATCCACTCCAAGCCCAGTACATTGTATATTGTCTCCATTTGAGAGCTTAACTACGCTAACTTGTTTATTTGTGTTAACTTTGCCCGAGCACGACCGGTCAGAGCTCAGTACAAGTACGTGGGCGGAATGTTTGCGTTTCACAAATGATTGAAAACAATGAAACAAGATAACGCTTCCTTTTTTGCGTGTCTGACCTTCAAAATAAAAGCACAAAACATAGAATGTAGTTTTTATTCTTAGTAGCTCCATGAAAACTGTAGTTTAAAGTCACATTTAAGTCTTTTTTTGTGTTTTGTTTTGGTCAAGAGTGGAACATGTTTTAGTCATATTCATAAAAGATAGTTTATATTTATATGGAAGCCCATTTCCACCGCTGTGATGAAAAAAAATAAACATCATTATAATGAGAAACATTCTCAAAATGTTTTACTATATCATAATTATGACTTTATATCTCATAATTATGACTTTATATCTCATATTTATGACTTTATATCTCATAGTTATGACTTTATATCTCATAATTATTTCTACATATCCTTACGCGATAGTATCTCCTAATTAAGAGATACTAAGTCCTAATAATGAGACACCGAGTCATGATTATGCATGACTGGCAGAATCACCCCACACAGAACCATGAATCAGTGGATTATAACTATAGCTGCGTTAATACGTAGTGAATACGTGTAAATGTGGGGCTAACTGTCACTACTTTATATACCACTGGGCACCTTAATCTTTAAGAATACATAGTAATGCATTAGTTGAGGTGAGGGTTAGAGGCTATAGAAAAGCATTACGTTGTTGAGGGTCCTCACACGTATAGAAGTAAAATCATGAGGCGGAGGTGAGACGTCACTTCCACCTTGGTAACGACTGAATCCTTTTATTGCTGCACCTTTTGACACTAAGTCAAATGCAACTTGTATTTTGAGATGTATACTCAAGACATCTGTTGCACACACATGCATAGAAATCCACCCAGTGTACAAGTCCAGAATGTATACTGTATTTGTAGATAATCACTGACTGATTAGTAACTAATAACTATTTTAGCAGAATGATAAGGAATACCAGTGGCACACAGTGCATGTGCATAAACCCAGCTGGACGAGTTCAAGCTCCAGGCTTGTTTTTCTCTTCAGAGTTGAGGAGAGGTCACCAGTGTTACGTAACAGGCTGTTGTGTGGGCCTCTTTTTCCCCCCCAGCTTCCTCCCCTCTTCACTCAGATAACACCAGACAAACCACCATCCCGCTTGTGGGAGCAAACAGATTTTCCAGGGAGGCCTTTTGAAACATATTCATCATGATTTTTCAAGCACTTTTTGACTGTATGGACTTTACTGGCTGGCTGTTGTTCAGTTTTGCAGTGTTACTTCTGACAAACATGGTCAGAAACTGGAGGCCACACAGCTTTCCACCCGGACCCTGGGCGGTGCCTTTTCTAGGAAATATCTTCACAGGAGTTGACTTCAAAACAATGGAGAAGGTGAGGTGCACAGCACCGCTTTATTTTTCAAGAGTAGAGAAAGATTGATCTTTAATATCCGAGGGGCATAACACATACGACTGTAACTCAAAAGTGCTTTCTTCATATGCATGTATTTTCTCCAACTATTACTAGTTTAGTATTATTATTATTTTATACTACTATAAAGGCATTAAGCAAAATAATGCAACGCTTCTTTAGATCAGTGATCGAAGGTTACAGTTATAAAAAGCTATAAAAGTGTCAGGACTTAAATAGAGTATGTGTGCTTTCAAAGTAGCATGAAACAATTCATAAAAGCTAAAAACACGCAAAATAATTAGTGAGAAACTGCAGGTCAATACATCGAAAATAAGTCTAAAATCATGAGAACATATATCAAACGAGACAAAGTGCATCACCTCAGAGTAACGGCAGGATTATGAGCATCAATAGCAGAGGGACTACTTTTCCAGCGGCGGTTGCAGCGCGATGTTCCCTGAAAAGTGTTTACGTAATCGTCTCATCTTCTTAAGCATTTTACGAATACATTCCTTCTCTTGAAAAGTTATTTGTTTTTGTTTTTTAAATGCAGCTTGCTCAGGAGTACGGTCCAGTGTTCAGCTTGAGGAGAGGCAACAAGAGGATGGTGTACATTTCGGGCCACAAGATGGTCAAAGAGGCTCTTGTTAACAAGCTGGACAGCTTCGTCGATCGACCTATTGTCCCTCTCTTCCATGAAACCTTCAAGGGGATTGGTGAGTGAGAGCGGGATTGTGTGGTACCAAAAATGTCTTTCTCCAGGGTAAAACATCTTTATGTGGTGTTGAAGGATTTAACAAAATCATAGCTCAGTCAGCTGACTCTGGAGACAAATGTTGGCTTTGTAGAATTGTGTTGATATTTCGTCTTTTCCATCAAATTCCCCCACAGCACCAGATTAAGAAGTGACAACATGGTGCTCAGAAGGGATAGACTTCTAAAACCTGTTCATTGTTTGCCTTTACAATGATTTGAGATCATATTCCCCACAGGCATAGCTATGAGCAACGGTTACCTTTGGAAGCAGCAGAGGAAGTTTGCCAGCACTCACCTGCGCTACTTTGGAGAGGGCCAGAGGTCGCTGGAAAAATACATCGAAGTGGAAACCAACTTCCTCTGTGAAGCTTTCAAAGAGGAACAAGGCAAGTGCTCGATTCATCTGTTAGTACACGGGATTTACATCCGAATACTGTTCATCATCACTTGACTTCATCACATTTCCAGGAAGACCATTTAACCCCCACTACATCATAACGACCGCAGTGAGTAACATCATCTCGTCCGTGCTCTTCGGACATCGCTTTGAATACAGTGATCAAAGCTTTCGAAAGGTTCTGGAGTTGGACAACGAGGCCATTCTGCTCGCCGGCTCTCCTGTGGCTCAGGTAACTCCCTGCTCCGTCTCAACTATCAAGTTGTGATCACCCAACAAACTGTTGGTCTACAACTTGAGTTTGTCCCCATCAACAGCTGTATGATGCGTTTCCTGGCTTGCTGAAGCACCTGCCAGGACCTCACCGGACTATCCACAACAACTACAAGCAGATCCTGGTTTTCCTGAAAAAGCAAGTGGAGAAGCACCAGGAGGAGTGGAACCCTGAGGACCCTCGTGATTTTATCGATGTATACTTGGCCGAGATGGAGAAGGTAAGATCCCTCCGTGGGATCCTGACAAAGGATAGGTTCACAAAGTTTTCACATTTGTCTTAAAACAATCAGCAGGTGTCCATATAAAACTATAGATGCAGCTGCATCAGTCAGAGCTAGTGACGTGGTATGAACAGCAAGAAAGACTTCTAATGGCAGGAGGAAGAGGAGGAAGAGGAGGTGGATGGGTCAAAGAACACAGGACTTTCATCCATGAGACTACAGTGTTGTTGTTGAGTTACTGTAAAGTTACTCCTAAACCTAAGTAAGTGGTTTTGTTACCGAAACCTAAGGTTACATTGTTTCCGTGGTGCAGACACTTAATCCGAACACACTTTGTGAAGAGAGACACAAAGTGACTCACAATGACTGTAAAATGACTGTACTTATTGTAAGTCGCTTTGGATAAAAGCGTCTGCTAAATGACTGTAATGTAATGTAAAAAAGAGTAAAACAACTACGAGAGTCAAAATGACTACAAAGAGACACATTACCACAAAGAGACACAAAACGACTACAAAGAGACACAAAATGACCACAAAGATACACAAAACAACTACAAAGAGACACAATATGACCACAAAGAGACACAAAACTACTACAAAGAGACACAAAATGACCACAAAGAGACACAAAACTAGTTTGTGTCTCTTTGTGGTCATTTTGTGTCTCTTTGTAGTAGTTTTGTGTCTCTTTGTGGTAATGTGTCTCTTTGTGGTCGTTTTGTGTCTCTTTGTACTTACAAAGAGACACAAAATGACCACAGAGAGACACATTACCACAAAGAGACACAAAACTACTACAAAGAGACACAAAATGACCACAAAGAGACAGAAAACAACTACAAACGACTACAATAAGGGGCAAAACAACCACAGACAAAATTAGCTACAAAAAGACAAAAACGACTACAAAGAGACAGAAAACAACAGCAAAAAGAGGCTAAGCAACTATAAAGTCTGTGTGTCTTGGTCCTACATTGGAGAGGTGGTGCGGCCTTTCGCGCCCAGTCTCACAGTCTGACCATGGTGATGGAGGACAAAATCCCCAAAGTTCTGCCTGACTCAGAATCTGTACCGGCTGATGAACCAAGAGTTCCAATGAGCCATGCTGAGACGGCGCTGCTAATGTTAACACACTTTTGCATGATTTGCAGGTAAAGTAGGAGTAAAATTTGTTTGAAAGAAAGTCCACTATCCAGTAAACGAGGACTGTTAAATAATAGCATTTGACAGCGCAGCACAATGTATGATGTTGATGAAACTTTTCCAGAAAGAGAAGGATCCCCAGGCTGGCTTCAACATTGAAAGCCTGGTGGTTTGTACTCTCGACCTGATTGAGGCTGGTACAGAATCAAGTGCCACCACTTTACGCTGGGCCCTCGTCTACATGATGCACTACCCAGAGATACAGGGTTCGTATCGTATCAAACACATTGAGCACGAGAGTATTCTCATGAGGATTATACATGGTTTTGTGCTTTTTTTTCAAAGTTGCCTAATGTCCGGTGGCTCTGCTTCCTTGCTCAGAGAAAGTCCAGGCAGAGATAGACCGAGTGATCGGACAGTCTCGTCAGCCCACCGTGGCCGACAGGCCCAGAATGCCTTATACCGACGCCGTCGTCCATGAGACTCAAAGGATGGGAAATATCGTTCCCTTGGGATTCCCCAAAATGGCCAGTAAAGACACTACACTGGGAGGATATTTAATACCCAAAGTAAAGGACTATTTACCAGGCTCACCCACATATAAATGACAAGCTGTGACAAGTTATTTATACATGACTGATATCAACATCTCATGCTTATTTTCTTTTCCAGGGCACAGCTATAACCACAAATCTCGCATCTGTGCTGTTTGATAAGAATGAGTGGGCGACTCCGGATAACTTCAATCCCGAGCATTTCTTGGATTCTGAGGGCCAGTTCCGCAGAAGAGAGGCCTTCCTACCGTTTTCAGCAGGTTTGATCGATTACACCTTCAGTGATACTGTACTGCAGGGATGACACATTTTTATAGGCCAACCCTGAAGTTAGCATAGCACAAAAAGCCAATGGGATTTTGTTTTTCCATTGGCTTTTGGATGATTGCAGAAAATGAACTCTGTCGCAACACAAACGTTTATGATACTTACACGTTTTTTTCAGCAAGATAAAAGCTAACTAGAAACTACACCACTGTCACATGAGTGCGAGTATAAACAATAAGGCTGTGAAGGCAAACTAGTTGCAAAAGCTTAAAAATTCAAAACCTTAAAATCGTTTAAGCTTGTGTTAACCTCAGACCTTATTTCAAGCATCTAACCAAAAACCCATTCAAAAAATCTTTGAAACGAGGGAACCGGAAGTGCAAAAATAGTAATTAATTTCAGGGTTTTAGGGCTCCTGCAGCATTCTATTTGGCTCATAGGAATTGCTACCATCACACACCATATCACCAACATACAGTAGTTGTTAGTTGATAGTAAGACGTGGTTTAGCGGTTTAACCTTAAGCTGCTGTCGACTGTTTCCCCTCAGGTAAACGTGTGTGTATAGGGGAGCACCTGGCCAGGATGGAGCTGTTCCTTCTCTTTACGTCTCTCCTCCAACGCTTCACCTTCTCTCCTGTCCCTGGAGAAATGCCCAGCTTGGAGGGTGTGATGGGCTTCACCTATTCCCCCGAAGAGTTCAGGGTCCTGGCTGAGCCTCGCTGACAACACAATCGAAGATCTGACTCGCATTGGATCGATTACTGAACAAGCCTATTGAACATAGACCAGCCTATTGAACACCTACAAAATGTCACTCAAAAAGACACGTACCAACCAGGAAGAAACTAAAAATGACCACAAAGAAACATAAAACAACTACAAAGAGACACAAAATGACTACAACAAGAACAAAACATCTACAAAGAGATGCAAAACAGCCACAAAGAGACTCAAAATGACTAGGAAAAGGGACAAACCAACTATATAGAGATTCAAAATGATGAGAAAGAGAGACAAAACAACCACAAAGAGACTCAAAATGACTAGGAAAAGGGGGAAACCAACTATATAGAGATTCAAAATGACGAGAAAGAGAGACAAAACAACCACAAAGAGACACAAGGCAACTATCAAAAGAGCAAAAAGAACACACAAAGAAATACAACTATACAAGTCTGTGTGTCTGTACGAAATCAATTTTAAAAAATCTACTATTCTACAACATGAACTGATACAGTATTGATCTCTCAATGGTCTGACAAGCCTGTATCTACTGAATGTCATTAACTTATGGCATTCATAAACTGTTGAACCATTAATTGTTGCATTATATAATGAGCTGATTCTGAGCAGATCATTCACCAGTATGGAGCAACAGGAGACCATGATATATTATTGTCATATATCCATTAGCTGATTATGTCTTATGTAGTAGCTCCACATAAGTTATGCATGATTTTCATTCACATCTAGCAAAATATATCGAAATTGATTCCAGCGTCTATACGTGCGAATCAAAGCCTCACTGAAGTTCTCTGCTTTTGCCTTTAATTGAGGTGACGGTCATCACCCTTATCATTTATTCTGTTTATACAAAGCACAACTTCTTTAAGTAGTGATTGCTCAAAACTTGTAAAAGAATGTTTTAAAAGTCTGTATTAAGAATGTTTTATTCTGTTCTTAAATCAATAAATGTTTGTGGTTGAATCCCAGAGTTGGCCTTTCACATTAATTGATTAATGACAATTTAGAGAAGTCATGGTTTTGTTGAAAAGGCAGTGAGCATCAAAACCTCAACACAATCACACTAGCTGAGAAGTATTGAACTTTGCATAATGATCTTTTGTTCTTATCTTTGAAAATGACAAACATTAGAAACCAGTCTTTAGCTGTGTACCGTAGTGGTCCAACCCATTTCCACTTTAACCTGCAACTGCACAGTGAGTTCAGATCAGATCAGTTACATGACTTTTATTCCCACTGCACTCTGTATTTTGGGCTTGACTCTGATTACACTATGACGATGCACTTTAAGTGAAAGGTTCCTGAAAGACTGGAGAGGTTTTGCACTTGTGTGTTATCACATTTCTGAGCTGAGATTGTTGTTGCTCATGAGTTATTGCCATCATATCTCTTGACATGATATTACTTGATAATTACTCTGTTTCACCATTTGTTGGGTGACTGAGATCTTGTTTGCCAAAGAAAAAGTATCTGTGTGTGTAGCTTGTAATGCTGGTTTAAGTCTCTTTAACTATGTGGCTTTATAGGTTTTTTGCTGGGTTTTGACTTCAAGGGGTTATTCCTGTATATATTTATGTTCATCATAATAGCAGACTTGATCAAAAACAGGAATCCTCCAAATTATCCTCCAGGATCGTTGGCTCTTCCCCATGTGGGGAATTTCTTCCTTATGTTAAACTCAGACAAAACGGACATTATTCGACTAGGCCCACAACACCTCCGAAATCAATTATCTAATGATAATTCCTTATTATCAGGCTGCTCTAAAAAGTCTCTTAATGACAATTTAGAGAAGTCATGGTTTTGTTAAAAAGGCAGTGAGCATCAAAACCTCAACACAATCACACTAGCTGAGAAGTATTGAACATTGTATAATGATCTTTTGTTCTTATCTTTGAAAATGACAACATTTGAAACCAGTCTTTAGCTGTGTACCGTAGTGGTCCAACCCATTTCCACTTTAACCTGCAACTTCACAGTGAGTTCAGATCAGATCAGTTACATGACTTTTATTCCCACTGCACTCTGTATTTTGGGCTTGACTCTGTTAACACTATGACGATGCACTTTAAGTGAAAGGTTCCTGAAAGACTGGAGAGGTTTTGCACTTGTGTGTTATCACATTTCTGAGCTGAGATTGTTGTTGCTCATGAGTTATTGCCATCAAATCTCTTGACATGATATTACTTGATAATTACTCTGTTTCACCATTTGTTGGATGACTGAGATCTTGTTTGCCAAAGAAAAAGTATCTGTGTGTGTAGCTTGTAATGCTGGTTTAACTCTCTTTAACTATGTGGCTTTATAGGTTTTTTGCTGGGTTTTGACTTCAAGGGGTTATTCCTGTATATATTTATGTTCATCATAATAGCAGACTTGATCAAAAACAGGAATCCTCCAAATTATCCTCCAGAATCATTGGCTCTTCCACATGTGGGGAATTTCTTCCTTATGTTAAACTCAGACAAAACGGACATTATTCGACTAGGCCCACAACACCTCCGAAATCAATTATCTAATGATAATTCCTTATTATCAGGCTGCTCTAAAAAGTCTCTTAATGACAATTTAGAGAAGTCATGGTTTTGTTAAAAAGGCAGTGAGCATCAAAACCTCAACACAATCACACTAGCTGAGAAGTATTGAACATTGTATAATGATCTTTTGTTCTTATCTTTGAAAATGACAAACATTTGAAACCAGTCTTTAGCTGTGTACCGTAGTGGTCCAACCCATTTCCACTTTAACCTGCAACTTCACAGTGAGTTCAGATCAGATCAGTTACATGACTTTTATTCCCACTGCACTCTGTATTTTGGGCTTGACTCTGATTACACTATGACGATGCACTTTAAGTGAAAGGTTCCTGAAAGACTGGAGAGGTTTTGCACTTGTGTGTTATCACATTTCTGAGCTGAGATTGTTGTTGCTCATGAGTTATTGCCATCATATCTCTTGACATGATATTACTTGATAATTACTCTGTTTCACCATTTGTTGGGTGACTGAGATCTTGTTTGCCAAAGAAAAAGTATCTGTGTGTGTAGCTTGTAATGCTGGTTTAAGTCTCTTTAACTATGTGGCTTTATAGGTTTTTTGCTGGGTTTTGACTTCAAGGGGTTATTCCTGTATATATTTATGTTCATCATAATAGCAGACTTGATCAAAAACAGGAATCCTCCAAATTATCCTCCAGGATCGTTGGCTCTTCCCCATGTGGGGAATTTCTTCCTTATGTTAAACTCAGACAAAACGGACATTATTCGACTAGGCCCACAACACCTCCGAAATCAATTATCTAATGATAATTCCTTATTATCAGGCTGCTCTAAAAAGTCTCTTAATGACAATTTAGAGAAGTCATGGTTTTGTTAAAAAGGCAGTGAGCATCAAAACCTCAACACAATCACACTAGCTGAGAAGTATTGAACATTGTATAATGATCTTTTGTTCTTATCTTTGAAAATGACAAACATTTGAAACCAGTCTTTAGCTGTGTACCGTAGTGGTCCAACCCATTTCCACTTTAACCTGCAACTTCACAGTGAGTTCAGATCAGATCAGTTACATGACTTTTATTCCCACTGCACTCTGTATTTTGGGCTTGACTCTGATTACACTATGACGATGCACTTTAAGTGAAAGGTTCCTGAAAGACTGGAGAGGTTTTGCACTTGTGTGTTATCACATTTCTGAGCTGAGATTGTTGTTGCTCATGAGTTATTGCCATCATATCTCTTGACATGATATTACTTGATAATTACTCTGTTTCACCATTTGTTGGGTGACTGAGATCTTGTTTGCCAAAGAAAAAGTATCTGTGTGTGTAGCTTGTAATGCTGGTTTAACTCTCTTTAACTATGTGGCTTTATAGGTTTTTTGCTGGGTTTTGACTTCAAGGGGTTATTCCTGTATATATTTATGTTCATCATAATAGCAGACTTGATCAAAAACAGGAATCCTCCAAATTATCCTCCAGGATCGTTGGCTCTTCCCCATGTGGGGAATTTCTTCCTTATGTTAAACTCAGACAAAACGGACATTATTCGACTAGGCCCACAACACCTCCGAAATCAATTATCTAATGATAATTCCTTATTATCAGGCTGCTCTAAAAAGTCTCTTAAGACTCCACTGTTGATCCATAATGCTGCTGTATGTGTAATAACAAAAACTAAGAAAGTAGATCATTTGACAGAGATCTTGTTTAACAAGGAAAAGGTTAGTTTCTTTGTGTCTGGTTATCTAAGTCCACTGTCATAAGGACTTTCGAGCAGAGTCCAAATTTGTTTTTACGTATATGTACAGTAATGTTAGTAGTGTGTAGTGGGTCAAGTATTGTAAGGCTCAAACCTTCCTCCTGCTGCTGGATCAACTCTCTTTAACAATGTGGCTTTATAATTTTTTGCTGGATTTTGACATCAAGGGGTTATTCCTGTTTATATTTATGTTTATCATAATAGCAGACTTTCTCAAAAACAGAAATCCCCCAAATTATCCTCCAGGACCGTTGTCTCTTCCCCTTGTGGGGAATTTCTTCAGTGTGGACAAGAAACATCCACACATTTATTTTACCAAGGTAAAGTTGAATACATGCATATTTTCCTTGTTAAGTGTGAATTTTATTAAGACATTAAAATATCACTATGACTTTTCATATTCACAGAGAGAATGAAACTTTAAATTGTTCACACTCTCACAAATACTGTTTTTTATTTTTTAAACATAAAAACAAATGTCAGATACATCTGTTGGTCAGATTGTTAATACAAAAGATAATGCTGATCTTAACACCTGGTAGCCCATTTGATCCTTATCGTGCATTGGTAGGATTTGTTTTTGAATCATTTCATATGCTGAAGTAGTGTGTTCTGGTTCATCATAGTTCGTTTCATGATTCATTGTCCACAGCTGGCTGACATCTACGGGAATGTGTTCGGCGTCCGCCTCGGCGGGGAAAAGATAGTGTTTGTCTCTGGGTACAAGATGGTGAAGGAAGCCACAGTGACACAAGCCGACAACTTTGTGGATCGACCAAACAGTGAAATCGGCAACAGGATTTACTTCGGAGACTCAGGTGTATAAACCTCTCTCTTTCTCTGGTCTAATGTTTTCCCGTTCTCATTCCCGGGGCGTCAAATACCAACGCTTTGTCACGCCCCTCTGCACACCGACGCCCAGGTCACCCTTTAGCGTCTGTATGCAACGCACTAGTCTTTCAAGTAACTACATTGTAAACCCATCTGTTTCATTATTAGATCCTCAGAGAAAATGCTGTGTGATGATATATTAAAACCTAAAAAGCCAACAAATGGCGGGTGTGAGGGTCAAACAAACACATGACTTTCAACCAGGAGACTAGAGGTCTAGACTGGTGTTGAGTTATTCTTGAAGTAATTGTGTTTGTGACATGTTTTCCATATTATATTATTTACATTTTACGTAGTTTACGTAGTTATTTTGAGCCCATGATGTTTTTCCTAAACCTAATGAACTGGTTTTGTTTTTTTGTGACCGTAGTCTAAAGCGCTGGTCTACCCAGTGCTTTAGAAAGTGACTCGAAGGGGTCCTGACAAAGTGTCAGTATGTGACGAGTTCGGATGAGAACATGGTGCTCATGTGCAGGAATTAGTTCCCCTGAGTCGTTAACCTCACTTCCTCTGCATGCTTGTGTCTAGGTGGTCTGTTCCTGAGCAACGGTGAAACATGGAAGAGACAGCGACGCTTTGCCTTGTCTACCTTACGTACCTTCGGCCTGGGCAAAAGCACCATGGAGCAGAGTATCTGTGAGGAGCTCCGACACCTGCAGGAGGAGATAGAGAAGGAGAAAGGTGGTGTAAACAATGACGTCATTATCAACAGCTGTACAGTACACACAAAAAACAACACTTTCAACAAACTTAATAATATCATGGAAAGTATTTTCCAGTGGCGGGCTGTGCATTTTATACCTGCTACTACAGTCATTATGACGCCACAGCTACGGTTATTATTTGTTTCTATGGGTGTAACAATACACGTATTAAACCGTTCGGTACGAGGCTTACGAACCGAACAATACGTTTGAATAATACCAGTGCATTTGGAAAATGCAGAAGCTTAAATTGTGGGAAATATGTTTTCGGTGGACTGCGCTCACGTAGGAGACAACGGGCTGTGTGACCTTTTGAACCCGGAACAATAACAAAAAACATCTGAGGCACCACATGTGTGTATATGACAACAAAGCATGACAAATCAACCCAGCAACACTGCAGCGCTAGAGCACGAGCCATTCATATTATTCATAAAAACGACACGATAGACAAATTAACACAGTAGTAACGCTACTGCAGTTGTAAAAACACAAAAGCAGTTCACTTACCAAAGCGGCCTTCACTTAAAGACAAAGTCCATCCTCCTTTCTTTGTTAACAAAGTCAGTAACTCCCAAATCCTCCTTCAGCCATTGAGGGTTAAAAAAACAGAGCTAGGTAAAAAAAAAAAAAAAAAAAGAATCCTAAACCCTAAAAATGTCATAATTTCTTCCATATCTTTCAATTTGAACTCTTCTACTCCAACTGAGCTCTGCTGGCTACCTTATGTTTCGTTTCACAATAGTCACGTGCTCGCCCACTGACCAATCACAGCGCACAACCTTAATACTGAGCTGCTTGTTAATGATGACGTACTTGTAGGCCAGCTAGCAGGCTCTGGCAAGTCAAAGAATACGCCCAACATGTCAAACTAAAGATCAAGATTGGTTGTAGACTATGAAATTCAACAATATCGTCCCCATTTACTTAAACCGCAAAGGCTTCACTTGTGAGTCTAAAGGCCTCAGGCCTCTCTCCTTACCTAGAGACATAGAGGTGAAATCTGATTGGATAAAAGCTCTACTTAAAACAAGCTGTGCTGGAAGCAGAGCAACAGAGGAAGACAGTAACTGTGCAATGACAAAATAAGATGATGGTCAAAATATTTGTATAAAATATAATACATGTAGTGTATTTATGAAAAATTATTAAATTATAAAATAGCTATAACTTTGTGATTCTGTTTAGGGCAGCAGAGAAGGCCTTGAAGGCCCTGACGGCCCACCACTGGTATTACCACACGATTGAACTGCTTTCTTTAAGCATGAAGCAATTTTGTTGGTCCAACTTAATTTACTAGGGTTGGATCAACTTCCTTTACTACCGTGATTTTACTACTGTAAAAATAGTTAGACCAACCTTATTAAGTTTAGTCAGATCCAACCCTAGTAAATAGGTTGAACCAACCATAATAAATCAAGTTGTTCTGACCCAAGTAAATTTGGTTGGACCAACATAATTGCTTAACGCTTAAAGAAAGCAATTTAATCGTGTGGAAATACTTTCCATGATTTTATTAAGTTTGTTAAAAGCGTTGTTTTTTTGAGTGTAGAATAGCATGGTTTGAACCTTAGACTGCTCTCCTCCAGGTGAACCTTTCAACACAGCAGGCCTCTTCAACAATGCTGTGTCCAACATCATTTGCCAGTTGGTGATGGGGAAACGGTTTGACTACAGCGACCACAACTTCCAGACCATGCTGAAGTATATGTCTGAAGCTATGCTGCTGGAGGGCTCTGTATGGGGTATGGTAAGTCAGTAACATCCAGTTCAATCATTGACAGAGAGACAGCATTCTGGGATTGTGGGACTCCATCCTCCCTGAGAGGCTCAAGTCTTTGGTCAAAATCACAATAGGTAAAAGGTAATGAAAGTTGATCTACTGTTTCTTCTGAGTAGCTGTATGAGTCATTCCCTGGAGTGATGAAGCACTTGCCAGGTCCTCACAACAAAATGTTCAGCCACTACAACACCATCCTGGACTTCATCGGTCAGGAGGTTGAGAGCCACAAGAAGGACCTGGACCACAGCGATCCCCAGGACTACATTGACGCGTTCATCATTGAAATGGAGAATGTAAGTGAACAACTGCAGTGTACAGAACTGTGTAGCCCCTCCTATCTATCTACCAGCCACTCCTCATTACTGCATCTTCTCCCTGTTTCTGAATAGCACAAAGAGTCTGATCTGGGTTTCACTGAGACCAATCTGGCTCTGTGCTCTCTGGATCTGTTCCTGGCTGGGACGGAGACAACCTCCACCACTTTGCTGTGGGCTTTGGTTTTCCTCATAAGAAACCCTGATATCCAGGGTAGGTGACATGGATCTACAGTGAAAAACAAAACTAAACGAGTGTCCAGCCTTGTTAACGGCTCTGTGGGGCCGTACTTTGGCACAATGATGCTTTGAGCTCAATGCTAACGTCAGCATGCTACCATTTCTCACAATGATGATGCTCACATGCTTATGTTCACCATTTTAGTGCAGCTGAGGCTGATGGGAAAGTAAAAAATGAACACATTAAGGCTAGGGCCAAACTACAGCCCAACAAATCTTTAAAAATAAACTAGAATATGGCTTGGGCAGATTTCTAATAAATTGCACTGTATAAACATTCTAGTTTAAATACTAGATGTAGACTAAATGTTGTGAAATCTATGCACAGATATCAATATTTTACCATTTCTGCCTGTTCTGTTTGTTACATCTTAATATTACTGACAGATTTACATCTAACATTTACATTTGCATCATAATCTTAAATATATATAAGTGGGCCTTTAGGTCATGAACAGAAACCTTTATTGGTATTTATGTCTGAAATAAATTCACCTATTACAGATTTACACATAACATCAAGCTATGTGAAGTGGGCACTCAGGTTATGCACCGTATTCAAGTTGTTTAAAAGTATTGAATTTGTTTAAAGTGAATTTATGAGCAGATGAATAACTACTTTTTGTAATATGTGGACACAACAATAAACTACGGCTTAAATGACAGATGTTAAACTGTTAAGTAATGTTGCGTATCCATTCTGATAGAAAATACATTTTCTATGGCACATGGGGTTTTCTGGTGTAGAAACACAGATTTTTTTGCAGTATAACTGTTTGAAAACTACACATTTACTATTAATTGGCCTTTGACTCCTTATATTTTTCTGTATATGGCCCACAATCTAAAAAAGATTGGCAGCTCCTATATTAAGAGATTAAAATGTCATTTAGGTTTTTCTCATTCTGTTGCTATAAGGGTAATTCCTTAGAGTTTTGTGTTTTTCTAGACAAAGTTCAGGCAGAAATAGACGGAGTGATCGGACAGACGCGACAGCCAGCAATGGCAGACAGACCCAACCTGCCCTACACTGATGCTGTCATCCACGAGATCCAGAGGATAGGAAACATTGTTCCTCTCAATGGACTCAGAATGGCCGCCAAGGATACGACCCTGGGTGGTTTCTTTATACCCAAGGTGCATTTAGCACACAGTTATTTTAAGTCCTAAAAGGATTATCTCTAAAATACCATTATTGTTGTTGGGTCATTGCTTGGTTTCAACCTATGGATGTTGTTTTCTAGGGTACTTCCTTGATGCCCAACCTAACCACTGTGCTGTTTGACAAGACTGAATGGGAAACTCCAGACACCTTCAACCCTGGACACTTCCTAAATGCTGAGGGAAAGTTTATGAAGAGAGAAGCTTTCTTGCCTTTCTCTGCAGGTAAACCACATTCACCTCAATCTAAAGCATCACCTGAACCAGAATATATTCTTAATCCTGAGCTCTTATGCCTTCATATGTGTTTGTGGACTCTTCAGGGAAACGTGTGTGTCTCGGTGAAGGCCTGGCCAAGATGGAGCTGTTCCTGTTTTTGGTTGGTTTACTACAGAAGTTCTCTTTCTGTGTTCCTGATGGAGTAGAGTTGAGTACAGAAGGAGTAACTGGAGTTACACGCGTACCACACCCCTTCAAAGTTTACGCCAAGGCTCGCTGATGTAACGTCTCACTGAATCACTTTTTCTTCTAAACAATGTGTAATAACCTGGACAAAGTAGAGAAAGATCTAGTTTATCTCAACCTTTTACTGTTGTGTCATTGCACTGATGACCTTTATTCTCCTTGCCTGTACATTTAATTCTATTTGATTAAGTTATTATTTACGTAAAATAATAATGGCACTGTTTATAAGACATTTCCCTTTATCCTTTTTCCTTGTTAATGACAAAATGAATAAAGATTTCATATACATGAGCTATGTTCATTAAACAATCAAGCTGTATTTGTTAAGTTTTCTTCACACTACTGATCAGTTATGCCATGTATCAGTGGCGTACCACACCCCTTCAAGGTTTACGCCAAGGCTCGCTGAATTATGTAACATCTCACTGAATCATTTTTCATCTTAACGCTTGAGGAGAGAAAGTTTGAAGGATATATCCAGGATGTCAGCAGCAAAAACAGGTTAAGAAGATAAACATAAAAGCCATTTTAAGGTCATTACGATGTGTAAATACTGGGTGTGTGGACCACAAAAGATCTAAATAAGTGTGAGCAGGCATTATATAACTGTTGTTTTATAAGGAAGAAAAAAGTCTTGAGAAGCTCAGACAGTCCTCCTGCTGCTGGTTCAACTCTCTTCAACTATGTGGCTTTATCATTTTTTGCTGGGTTTTGACCTCAAGGGGTTAGTCCTCTTTATATTTATTTTTAACATAATAGAAGATGTTCTCAAAAACAGGAATCCTTCAAATTATAGAAGCCATAACCTACAGATCACAGTGTAAAAGCAAACCACCACATCACCTGGTGGCCGAGACATCAGACAAAGGAATTAAGGAACAACACTGTTCCTGTAAACCTAGGTAGGTCGTTATTCACTGTTACAATCATTAAAAGCAAAAGCAGCATGTGTATTCATTTAGTATACCTTTAAATGGCATGCTGATGTACTATGCAAATTATTATTTTTTCCATTAGGCAATTTTATCACAAAACACTCCATAAACTTTCATTGTTATGCAGATGAAACCCAATTATATCTATCGATCAAGCCAGCGAAACCAACCAGTTTGCTAAACTTCAAGTATGCCTTAAGGACATAAAAACCTTTATGACCTGCAACTTCCTTATGTTGAAATCAGACAAAACGGACGTTATTCTACTAGGCCCACAACACCTCAAAAATCAATTATCTAATGATAATTCCTTATTATCAGGCTGCTCTAAAAAGTCTCTTAATGACAATTTAGAGAAGTCATGGTTTTGTTAAAAAGGCAGTGAGCATCAAAACCTCAACACAATCACACTAGCTGAGAAGTATTGAACTTTGCATAATGATCTTTTGTTCTTATCTTTGAAAATGACAACATTTGAAACCAGTCTTTAGCTGTGTACCGTAGTGGTCCAACCCATTTCCACTTTAACCTACAACTGCACAACGAGTTTAGATCAGATCAGTTACATGACTTTTATTCCCACTGCACTCTGTATTTTGGGCTTGACTCTGATAACACTATGACGATGCACTTTAAGTGAAAGGTTCCTGAAAGACTGGAGAGGTTTTGCACTTGTGTGTTATCACATTTCTGAGCTGAGATTGTTGTTGCTCATGAGTTATTGCCATCAAATCTCTTGACATGATATTACTTGATAATTACTCTGTTTCACCATTTGTTGGGTGACTGAGATCTTGTTTGCCAAAGAAAAAGTATCTGTGTGTGTAGCTTGTAATGCTGGTTTAACTCTCTTTAACTATGTGGCTTTATAGGTTTTTTGCTGGGTTTTGACTTCAAGGGGTTATTCCTGTATATATTTATGTTCATCATAATAGCAGACTTGATCAAAAACAGGAATCCTCCAAATTATCCTCCAGGATCGTTGGCTCTTCCACATGTGGGGAATTTCTTCCTTATGTTAAACTCAGACAAAACGGACATTATTCGACTAGGCCCACAACACCTCCGAAATCAATTATCTAATGATAATTCCTTATTATCAGGCTGCTCTAAAAGATCTCTTAATGACAATTTAGAGAAGTCATGGTTTTGTTGAAAAGGCAGTGAGCATCAAAACCTCAACACAATCACACTAGCTGAGAAGTATTGAACATTGTATAATGATCTTTTGTTCTTATCTTTGAAAATGACAAACATTAGAAACCAGTCTTTAGCTGTGTACCGTAGTGGTCCAACCCATTTCCACTTTAACCTGCAACTTCACAGTGAGTTCAGATCAGATCAGTTACATGACTTTTATTCCCACTGCACTCTGTATTTTGGGCTTGACTCTGATTACACTATGACGATGCACTTTAAGTGAAAGGTTCCTGAAAGACTGGAGAGGTTTTGCACTTGTGTGTTATCACATTTCTGAGCTGAGATTGTTGTTGCTCAAGACTTATTGCCATCATATCTCTTGACATGATATTACTTGATAATTACTCTGTTTCACCATTTGTTGGATGACTGAGATCTTGTTTGTCAAAGAAAAAGTATCTGTGTGTGTAGCTTGTAATGTTGGTTTAACTCTCTTTAACTATGTGGCTTTATAGGTTTTTTGTTGGGTTTTGACTTCAAGGGGTTATTCCTGTATATATTTATTTTTTATCATAATAGCAAACTTGATCAAAAACAGGAATCCTCCAAATTATCCTCCAGGATCGTTGGCTCTTCCACATGTGGGGAATTTCTTCCTTATGTTAAACTCAGACAAAACAGACATTATTCGACTAGGCCCACAACACCTCCGAAATCAATTATCTAATGATAATTCCTTATTATCAGGCTGCTCTAAAAAGTCTCTTAAGACTCCACTGTTGATCCATAATGCTGCTGTATGTGTAATAACAAAAACTAAGAAAGTAGATCATTTGACAGAGATCTTGTTTAACAAGGAAAAGGTCCGTTTTTTTGTGTCTCGTTATCTAAGTCCACTGTCATAAGGACTTTCGAGCAGAGTCCAAATTTGTTTTTATGTGGCATACGTACAGTAATGTTAGTAGTGTGTAGTGGGTCAAGTATTGTAAGGCTCAGAACTTCCTCCTGCTGCTGGATCAACTCTCTTTAACAATGTGGCTTTATCATTTTTTGCTGGATTTTGACATCAAGGGATTATTCCTGTTTATATTTATGTTTATCATAATAGCAGACTTTCTCAAAAACAGGAATCCTCCAAATTATCCTCCAGGACCGTTGTCTCTTCCCCTTGTGGGGAATTTCTTCAGTGTGGACAAGAAACATCCACACATTTATTTTGCCAAGGTAAAGTTGAATACATGCATATTTTCCTTGTTAAGTGTGAGTTTTATTAAGACATTAAAATACCACTATGACTTTTCATATTCACAGAGAGAATGAAACTTTAAATTGTTCACACTCTCACAAATACTGTTTTTATTTTTTAAACATAAAAACAAATGTCAGATACATCTGTTGGTCAGATTGTTAATACAAAAGATAATGCTGATCTTAACACCTGGTAGCCCATTTGATCCTTATCGTGCATTGGTAGGATTTGTTTTTGAATCATTTCATATGCTGAAGTAGTGTGTTCTGGTTCATCATAGTTCGTTTCATGATTCATTGTCCACAGCTGGCTGACATCTACGGGAATGTGTTCGGCGTCCGCCTCGGCGGGGAAAAGATAGTGTTTGTCTCTGGGTACAAGATGGTGAAGGAAGCCACAGTGACACAAGCCGACAACTTTGTGGATCGACCAAACAGTGAAATCGGCAACAGGATTTACTTCGGAGACTCAGGTGTATAAACCTCTCTCTTTCTCTGGTCTAATGTTTTCCCGTTCTCATTCCCGGGGCGTCAAATACCAACGCTTTGTCACGCCCCTCTGCACACCGACGCCCAGGTCACCCTTTAGCGTCTGTATGCAACGCACTAGTCTTTCAAGTAACTACATTGTAAACCCATCTGTTTCATTATTAGATCCTCAGAGAAAATGCTGTGTGATGATATATTAAAACCTAAAAAGCCAACAAATGGCGGGTGTGAGGGTCAAACAAACACATGACTTTCAACCAGGAGACTAGAGTTCTCGACTGGTGTTGAGTTATTCTTGAAGTAATTGTGTTTGTGACATGTTTTCCATATTATATTATTTACATTTTACGTAGTTTACGTAGTTATTTTGAGCCCATGATGTTTTTCCTAAACCTAATGAACTGGTTTTGTTTTTTTGTGACCGTAGTCTAAAGCGCTGGTCTACCCAGTGCTTTAGAAAGTGACTCGAAGGGGTCCTGACAAAGTGTCAGTATGTGACGAGTTCGGATGAGAACATGGTGCTCATGTGCAGGAATTAGTTCCCCTGAGTCGTTAACCTCACTTCCTCTGCATGCTTGTGTCTAGGTGGTCTGTTCCTGAGCAACGGTGAAACATGGAAGAGACAGCGACGCTTTGCCTTGTCTACCTTACGTACCTTCGGCCTGGGCAAAAGCACCATGGAGCAGAGTATCTGTGAGGAGCTCCGACACCTGCAGGAGGAGATAGAGAAGGAGAAAGGTGGTGTAAACAATGACGTCATTATCAACAGCTGTACAGTACACACAAAAAACAACACTTTCAACAAACTTAATAATATCATGGAAAGTATTTCCCAGTGGCGGGCTGTGCATTTTATACCTGCTACTACAGTCATTATGACGCCACAGCTACGGTTATTATTTGTTTCTATGGGTGTAACAATACACTTATTAAACCGTTCGGTACGAGGCTTACGAACCGAACAATACGTTTGAATAATACTAGTGCATTTGGAAAATGCAGAAGCTTAAATTGTGGGAAATATGTTTTCGGTGGACTGCGCTCACGTAGGAGACAACGGGCTGTGTGACCTTTTGAACCCGGAACAATAACAAAAAACATCTGAGGCACCACATGTGTGTATATGACAACAAAGCATGACAAATCAACCCAGCAACACTGCAGCGCTAGAGCACGAGCCATTCATATTATTCATAAAAACGACACGATAGACAAATTAACACAGTAGTAACGCTACTGCAGTTGTAAAAACACAAAAGCAGTTCACTTACCAAAGCGGCCTTCACTTAAAGACAAAGTCCATCCTCCTTTCTTTGTTAACAAAGTCAGTAACTCCCAAATCCTCCTTCAGCCATTGAGGGTTAAAAAAACAGAGCTAGGTAAAAAAAAAAAAAAAAAAAGAATCCTAAACCCTAAAAATGTCATAATTTCTTCCATATCTTTCAATTTGAACTCTTCTACTCCAACTGAGCTCTGCTGGCTACCTTATGTTTCGTTTCACAATAGTCACGTGCTCGCCCACTGACCAATCACAGCGCACAACCTTAATACTGAGCTGCTTGTTAATGATGACGTACTTGTAGGCCAGCTAGCAGGCTCTGGCAAGTCAAAGAATACGCCCAACATGTCAAACTAAAGATCAAGATTGGTTGTAGACTATGACAATCAACAATATCGTCCCCATTTACTTAAACCGCAAAGGCTTCACTTGTGAGTCTAAAGGCCTCAGGCCTCTCTCCTTACCTAGAGACATAGAGGTGAAATCTGATTGGATAAAAGCTCTACTTAAAACAAGCTGCGCTGGAAGCAGAGCAACAGAGGAAGACAGTAACTGTGCAATGACAAAATAAGATGATGGTCAAAATATTTGTATAAAATATAATACATATAGTGTATTTATGAAAAATTATTAAATTATAAAATAGCTATAACTTTGTGATTCTGTTTAGGGCAGCAGAGAAGGCCTTGAAGGCCCTGACGGCCCACCACTGGTATTACCACACGATTGAACTGCTTTCTTTAAGCATGAAGCAATTTTGTTGGTCCAACTTAATTTACTAGGGTTGGATCAACTTCCTTTACTACTGTGATTTTACTACTGTAAAAATAGTTAGACCAACCTTATTAAGTTAAGTCAGACCCAACCCTAGTAAATAGGTTGAACCAACCATAATAAATCAAGTTGTTCTGACCCCAGTAAACTTGGTTGGACCAACATAATTGCTTAACGCTTAAAGAAAGCAATTTAATCGTGTGGAAATACTTTCCATGATTTTATTAAGTTTGTTAAAAGCGTTGTTTTTTTGAGTGTGGAATAGCATGGTTTGAACCTTAGACTGCTCTCCTCCAGGTGAACCTTTCAACACAGCAGGCCTCTTCAACAATGCTGTGTCCAACATCATTTGCCAGTTGGTGATGGGGAAACGGTTTGACTACAGCGACCACAACTTCCAGACCATGCTGAAGTATATGTCTGAAGCTATGCTGCTGGAGGGCTCTGTATGGGGTACGGTAAGTCAGTAACATCCAGTTCAATCATTGACAGAGAGACAGCATTCTGGGATTGTGGGACTCCATCCTCCCTGAGAGGCTCAAGTCTTTGGTCAAAATCACAATAGGTAGAAGGTAATGAAAGTTGATCTACTGTTTCTTCTGAGTAGCTGTATGAGTCATTCCCTGGAGTGATGAAGCACTTGCCAGGTCCTCACAACAAAATGTTCAGCCACTACAACACCATCCTGGACTTCATCGGTCAGGAGGTTGAGAGCCACAAGAAGGACCTGGACCACAGCGATCCCCAGGACTACATTGACGCGTTCATCATTGAAATGGAGAATGTAAGTGAACAACTGCAGTGTACAGAACTGTGTAGCCCCTCCTATCTATCTACCAGCCACTCCTCATTACTGCATCTTCTCCCTGTTTCTGAATAGCACAAAGAGTCTGATCTGGGTTTCACTGAGACCAATCTGGCTCTGTGCTCTCTGGATCTGTTCCTGGCTGGGACGGAGACAACCTCCACCACTTTGCTGTGGGCTTTGGTTTTCCTCATAAGAAACCCTGATATCCAGGGTAGGTGACATGGATCTACAGTGAAAAACAAAACTAAACGAGTGTCCAGCCTTGTTAACGGCTCTGTGGGGCCGTACTTTGGCACAATGATGCTTTGAGCTCAATGCTAACGTCAGCATGCTACCATTTCTCACAATGATGATGCTCACATGCTTATGTTCACCATTTTAGTGCAGCTGAGGCTGATGGGAAAGTAAAAAATGAACACATTAAGGCTAGGGCCAAACTACAGCCCAACAAATCTTTAAAAATAAACTAGAATATGGCTTGGGCAGATTTCTAATAAATTGCACTGTATAAACATTCTAGTTTAAATACTAGATGTAGACTAAATGTTGTGAAATCTATGCACAGATATCAATATTTTACCATTTCTGCCTGTTCTGTTTGTTACATCTTAATATTACTGACAGATTTACATCTAACATTTACATTTGCATCATAATCTTAAATATATATAAGTGGGCCTTTAGGTCATGAACAGAAACCTTTATTGGTATTTATGTCTGAAATAAATTCACCTATTACAGATTTACACATAACATCAAGCTATGTGAAGTGGGCACTCAGGTTATGCACCGTATTCAAGTTGTTTAAAAGTATTGAATTTGTTTAAAGTGAATTTATGAGCAGATGAATAACTACTTTTTGTAATATGTGGACACAACAATAAACTACGGCTTAAATGACAGATGTTAAACTGTTAAGTAATGTTGCGTATCCATTCTGATAGAAAATACATTTTCTATGGCACATGGGGTTTTCTGGTGTAGAAACACAGATTTTTTTGCAGTATAACTGTTTGAAAACTACACATTTACTATTAATTGGCCTTTGACTCCTTATATTTTTCTGTATATGGCCCACAATCTAAAAAAGATTGGCAGCTCCTATATTAAGAGATTAAAATGTCATTTAGGTTTTTCTCATTCTGTTGCTATAAGGGTAATTCCTTAGAGTTTTGTGTTTTTCTAGACAAAGTTCAGGCAGAAATAGACGGAGTGATCGGACAGACGCGACAGCCAGCAATGGCAGACAGACCCAACCTGCCCTACACTGATGCTGTCATCCACGAGATCCAGAGGATAGGAAACATTGTTCCTCTCAATGGACTCAGAATGGCCGCCAAGGATACGACCCTGGGTGGTTTCTTTATACCCAAGGTGCATTTAGCACACAGTTATTTTAAGTCCTAAAAGGATTATCTCTAAAATACCATTATTGTTGTTGGGTCATTGCTTGGTTTCAACCTATGGATGTTGTTTTCTAGGGTACTTCCTTGATGCCCAACCTAACCACTGTGCTGTTTGACAAGACTGAATGGGAAACTCCAGACACCTTCAACCCTGGACACTTCCTAAATGCTGAGGGAAAGTTTATGAAGAGAGAAGCTTTCTTGCCTTTCTCTGCAGGTAAACCACATTCACCTCAATCTAAAGCATCACCTGAACCAGAATATATTCTTAATCCTGAGCTCTTATGCCTTCATATGTGTTTGTGGACTCTTCAGGGAAACGTGTGTGTCTCGGTGAAGGCCTGGCCAAGATGGAGCTGTTCCTGTTTTTGGTTGGTTTACTACAGAAGTTCTCTTTCTGTGTTCCTGATGGAGTAGAGTTGAGTACAGAAGGAGTAACTGGAGTTACACGCGTACCACACCCCTTCAAAGTTTACGCCAAGGCTCGCTGATGTAACGTCTCACTGAATCACTTTTTCTTCTAAACAATGTGTAATAACCTGGACAAAGTAGAGAAAGATCTAGTTTATCTCAACCTTTTACTGTTGTGTCATTGCACTGATGACCTTTATTCTCCTTGCCTGTACATTTAATTCTATTTGATTAAGTTATTATTTACGTAAAATAATAATGGCACTGTTTATAAGACATTTCCCTTTATCCTTTTTCCTTGTTAATGACAAAATGAATAAAGATTTCATATACATGAGCTATGTTCATTAAACAATCAAGCTGTATTTGTTAAGTTTTCTTCACACTACTGATCAGTTATGCCATGTATCAGTGGCGTACCACACCCCTTCAAGGTTTACGCCAAGGCTCGCTGAATTATGTAACATCTCACTGAATCATTTTTCATCTTAACGCTTGAGGAGAGAAAGTTTGAAGGATATATCCAGGATGTCAGCAGCAAAAACAGGTTAAGAAGATAAACATAAAAGCCATTTTAAGGTCATTACGATGTGTAAATACTGGGTGTGTGGACCACAAAAGATCTAAATAAGTGTGAGCAGGCATTATATAACTGTTGTTTTATAAGGAAGAAAAAAGTCTTGAGAAGCTCAGACAGTCCTCCTGCTGCTGGTTCAACTCTCTTCAACTATGTGGCTTTATCATTTTTTGCTGGGTTTTGACCTCAAGGGGTTAGTCCTCTTTATATTTATTTTTAACATAATAGAAGATGTTCTCAAAAACAAGAATCCTTCAAATTATAGAAGCCATAACCTACAGATCACAGTGTAAAAGCAAACCACCACATCACCTGGTGACCGAGACATCAGACAAAGGAATTAAGGAACAACACTGTTCCTGTAAACCTAGGTAGGTCGTTATTCACTGTTACAATCATTAAAAGCAAAAGCAGCATGTGTATTCATTTAGTATACCTTTAAATGGCATGCTGATGTACTATGCAAATTATTATTTTTTCCATTAGGCAATTTTATCACAAAACACTCCATAAACTTTCATTGTTATGCAGATGAAACCCAATTATATCTATCGATCAAGCCAGCGAAACCAACCAGTTTGCTAAACTTCAAGCATGCCTTAAGGACATAAAAACCTTTATGACCTTCAACTTCCTTATGTTGAAATCAGACAAAACGGACGTTATTCTACTAAAAAAAAAAACTGTGTGTAGCTTGTAATGCTGGTTTAACTCTCTTTAACTATGTGGCTTTATAGGTTTTTTGTTGGGTTTTGACTTCAAGGGGTTATTCCTGTATATATTTATTTTTTATCATAATAGCAAACTTGATCAAAAACAGGAATCCTCCAAATTATCCTCCAGGATCGTTGGCTCTTCCACATGTGGGGAATTTCTTCCTTATGTTAAACTCAGACAAAACGGACATTATTCGACTAGGCCCACAACACCTCCGAAATCAATTATCTAATGATAATTCGTTATTATCAGGCTGCTCTAAAAGGTCTCTTAATGACAATTTAGAGAAGTCATGGTTTTGTTGAAAAGGCAGTGAGCATCAAAACCTCAACACAATCACACTAGCTGAGAAGTATTGAACATTGTATAATGATCTTTTGTTCTTATCTTTGAAAATGACAAACATTAGAAACCAGTCTTTAGCTGTGTACCGTAGTGGTCCAACCCATTTCCACTTTAACCTGCAACTTCACAGTGAGTTCAGATCAGATCAGTTACATGACTTTTATTCCCACTGCACTGCTTGACTCTGATAACACTATGACGATGCACTTTAAGTGAAAGGTTCCTGAAAGACTGGAGAGGTTTTGCATTTGTGTGTTATCACATTTCTGAGCTGAGATTGTTGTTGCTCATGAGTTATTGCCATCAAATCTCTTGACATGATATTACTTGATAATTACTCTGTTTCACCATTTGTTGGATGACTGAGATCTTGTTTGCCAAAGAAAAAGTGTTGGGTTTTGACTTCAAGGGGTTATTCCTGTGTATATTTATATTTATCATAATAGCAGACTTGATCAAAAACAGGAATCCTCCAAATTATCCTCCAGAATCGTTGGCATGCCTTAAGGACATAAAAACCTTTATGACCTGCAACTTCCTTATGTTGAAATCAGACAAAACGGACGTTATTCTACTAGGCCCACAACACCTCAAAAATCAATTATCTAATGATAATTCCTTATTATCAGGCTGCTCTAATAAGTCTCTTAAGACTCCAGTGTTTATCCATAATGCTGCAGCATGTGTACCAACATCATATCTTAAGCTTATATGGTAAATGGATGGTAAATGGACTTTTCTAGTCATCGAAACACTCAAAGCGCTTTAACACTGCATGTCATCATTCACCCATTCACACCCATTCATACACTGATGGCAAGGGCTACCATGCAAGGTTCCACCTGCCCATCAGGACTCTAACTAACATTCATACCATTCATAAACCGCAGGCACAGCAATTTGCACTGCAGGAGCAATTTGGGGTTAAGTGACTTGCCCAAGGACGACTAGCGGAGCTGGACATTGAACTGCCGATTCTCTGGTTAAAAGACGACCCAGCTCCACTGAGCCATAATCGCCCCTGATAGTACCCTATTAACCCACTCGAGAGCTGCTCTCCCAGAATGGAGGGTTACTTGTGGTTCCTAGAGTCTCAAAAAGTAGGATGGGAGCCAGAGCCTTCAGTCATCAAGCTCCTCTTCTGTGGAACCAGCTTCCAGTTTTAGTCCAGGAGGCAGACACCCTCACCACATTTAAGAGAAGGCTTAAGACTTTCCTTTTTGATAACGCTTATTGTTAGGGCTGGCTCAGGTTTGCCTTGGACCATCCCCTAGATATGCTGCTATAGGCCTACACTGCTGGGGGACTTCCTAGATACACTGAGCTCCTCTCTCCTCTTCTCTCTCTCCTTCTGTATGAATTCATGTTCCATTAATGCACATTACTGACTTGGCGATCCTAGATTTCCAAGGATCTTGTTATACCGGGACTGTGGTCGTGCATTCTGCCCCGCCTAACACCCACTGCTACTATTATAAGTCAAATTACTATTACTGCTGCCATTAATCCTTTTATTATCACTATTATTCTATTATATCTACTACTGCTCTTATACATAGTAGTCGTAATTTTTCCATCATTGTTCTTACTACTCTCATTATATTAATAATTTATATCATATGCATTGATTGTGTTGTAATTCTATTATGTTGTTCTGTACACATTCTGTCCAACCTGGGAAAGGGATCCTCTCCTCTGTTTTTTTTTTTTTGGGGGGGGGGGGTTCCTGTTCAGATGTGAGGGTCGAAGGACAGAAGATGTTGTGTGTTGTACAGATTGTAAAGCCCTCTGAGGCAAATTTGTAATTTGTGATTTTGGATGATACAAATAAATTGAATTGTTAAATAAGCCAATCAATGTGTATGAAAACACTTTTCTGGACTCACTGCATGTTTTCCTATGTTTTTGTGCCTCACAGCACAACAGAAACAGTGAACTGGGTTTTGACTATATGGCAACCTGGTTGTGTTGTCTGGATCTTTTCCTGGCTGGTAGTGACACATTTGCATGCAGTTGTAAAATGGATAAATTTGATGCCTTTTATTCCCTCTGCACTTTGTATTTTTCACTGGACTCTGTTTACAACATCCAATCAGAGGTCACAGTGGAGGTGTTGCATGTGTGTGTTATGATATTGCTAAGCTGATATGGTTGCTCATTAATCACTGCTATCATAATACGATTATTATACTACTTTGTTTTTGTTTAAGGTTGAATCATTTGTACTACAGAGATCTTGTTTACCAAGCAAAAGCTCCGTGTTTGGTTACCTAAGTCCACTGTCACAAGGACTTTCGAGCAGAGTTCAAATGACTTATTTGTTTAAGTTGTATATATACTGTAACGTTAGTAGTATGCAGTGTAGTGTTAAGTATTGTGAAGCTGAGACCTTCCTCCTGCTGCTGGTTCAACTCTCTTTAACAATGTGGCTTAATGACTTTTTGCTGGGTTTTGACCTTAAGGGGTTATTCCTGTGTATTTTTGTTGTTATCATAACGGCAGACTTCCTCAAGAACAGGAATCCTCCAAATTATCCTCCAGGACCGTTGTCTCTTCCCCTTGTGGGGAATTTCTTTAGTGTGGAAAGGAAACATCCATACATTTATTTTACCAAGGTAATGTTAAACACATGTACAATTTCATTTTTAAGTGTGAATGTTATTGAGACATTAAAATTTAATCTTGATTAGTTTGTTTGATTGATTGATTTAATTGAATTTAAGTGCAAAATCTTTTACAAATTGTGGTATTGCTATCAGGATAGTGGAGTATATGGACAACAACTTATATAACTTTGTCAATGTACTAAAGAAAACTGTAGCAATTTCAACATTTTTTTGCTTCGCTCAAAAGACCCGCTTCTGGTTGTTGATTAAAAAAACATAACAAAAGGAATTAGAAAGAAATGAACTGTGCTGTATGTGCAATACCACTGTCAGCTGTAATGAGAATAAATATTCTGCTTACTCCCACCCATCACTGCCTGCCATTATGAATCCAAACTTAATGTATTCGGGGTCATATTTCCTCACCATGCTTTAGAGCTCTTCAAAAAACAATCCATTTTGTGTTTTTACATCTGTTTGTCTCTGCGGGCACAGTTTCCCTTTTTTTATATAGCAACTAATGGCAGATACTGATATCTGGTGGTCAAATTGTTAATATAAATGATAATGCTGATAATGATTGGTACACCTGGTAGCCCATTTGATCCTCATTGTGCGTAGGTAGGTTTTCCTTTTGAACTATTTAAAAATTGAATATGATGCATTTGTGTATTCTGGTTCATCATAGTTTGTTCTATGATTAATTTTCCACAGCTGGCTGACGTATACGGGAATGTGTTCAGCATCCGTCTCGGTGTTGACAAAATGGTGTTTGTGTCTGGATACGAGATGGTGAAGGAAGCCATAGTGACACAAGCCAACAACTTTGTGGATCGGCCACACACTGCAATGGCCGAAAGGGTGTACTTAGGAGACTCAGGTCTGCAAATCTCTCTCTCTTTCTATCTCTTGTCTCATATTGTGAAGGAATTAGTTCCCTTCAGCCTTTAACCTCACTTCCTCTGCATGCTTTTGTCTAGGCGGTCTGTTCATGAGCAACGGTGAAACATGGAAGAGACAGCGACGCTTTGCCTTGTCTACCTTACGTACCTTCGGCCTGGGCAAAAGCACCATGGAGCAGAGTATCTGTGAGGAGCTCCGACACCTGCAGGAGGAGATAGAGAATGAGAAAGGTGGTGTAAACAATGAGGTCATTATCAACAGCTCTTGAGTAGAATAGCATTGTCTGAACTTTAAACCGCTCTCCTCCAGGTGAACCTTTCAACCCAGCAGGCCTCTTCAACAATGCTGTGTCCAACATCATTTGCCAGCTGGTGATGGGGAAACGGTTCGACTACAGCGACCACAACTTCCAGACCATGCTGAAGTATCTTTATGAAATTCTTAGGCTGCAGGGCTCTGTATGGGGAATGGTAAGTCAGTAATATCCATTTAAAGGAGGAAGTCTGTGCTCAAAATCACAATAGGTAAAAGGTAATGAAAGGTGATCTACTGTTTCTTCTGAGTAGCTATATGAGTCATTCCCTGGAGTGATGAAGCACTTGCCAGGTCCTCACAACACAATTTTCAGCCACTACAATGCCATTGTGGACTTCATGAATAAAGAGGTTAAGAGCCACAAGAAGGACCTGGACCACAGCAATCCCCGGGACTACATTGACGCGTTCATCATTGAAATGGAGAATGTAAGTGAACAACTGCAATGTTCAACAATGTGTAGCCTTACCTGTCAGTCTACCAGCCATTCACTACACAGGATCTTCTCTGTGTTTCTCAACAGCACAGTGAATCTGATCTGGGCTTTACTGAATCCAATCTGGCTCTGTGCTCTCTGGATCTGTTCCTGGCTGGATCCGAGACAACCTCGACCAGTGTGCTGTGGGCTTTGGTTTTCCTCATAAAATACCCCGATATTCAGGGTAGGCAACATGCTAGGCCCTACAATGAAAACAAGACTCAACAAGACAGCCTTACTAACAGCTTTGTGAGGTTGTACTCATGCACATTGGTGCTTTAAGCCAAATGCTAACATCAGCATGCTAAAATTTCTCCCAATGACAATGCTAATATGCTGTACACCATCTTAGTTAGCATGTTAACATGCTAACATTTGTTAATTAGCACTAATCACAAAGTACAGCCGAGGCTGATGGAAATGTAAAACATGAACGTAAACTTTTTCTCACCCTGTTCCTACAAACTTAATTCCTTAAATGTTCTTGTTTTTCTAGACAAAGTTCAGGCAGAAATAGACGGAGTGATCGGACGGACCCGACAGCCCAGTATGGCAGACAGACCCAACCTGCCCTACACTGATGCTGTCATCCACGAGATCCAGAGGATGGGAAACATTGTTCCTCTCAATGGACTCAGAATGGCCACCAAGGATACGATGCTGGGCGGTTACTTCATACCCAAGGTGCATTTAGCAAACAGTCAAAATTTTAAGTCTTACCAGGAATTTTTAGGAATTATAAATTATAGTTGTAGAATGGGTTGGTTTCAACCTATGGATGTTGTTTTCTAGGGTACTTCCTTGATGCCCAACCTAACATCTGTGCTGTTCGACAAGACTGAATGGGAAACTCCAGACACCTTCAACCCTGAACACTTCTTAGATACTAAGGGAAAGTTTGTGAAGAAAGAAGCTTTCCTGCCTTTCTCTGCAGGTAAACCACATTCACCTCAATCTAAAGCATCACCTGAAAAGGAATATATTTTGAATCCTGAACTGTGACACCTTCATATGTGTTTCTGGACTCTTCAGGGAAACGCGTGTGTCCCGGAGAAGGCCTGGCCAAGATGGAGCTGTTCCTGTTTTTGGTTGGTTTACTACAGAAGTTCTCTTTCTGTGTTCCTGATGGAGTAGAGTTGAGTACAGAAGGAGTAACTGGAGTTACACGCGTACCACACCCCTTCAAAGTTTGCGCCAAGGCTCGCTGATGTACCGTCTCACTGAATCACTTTTTCTTCTAAACAATGTGTAATAACCTGGACAAAGTACAGAAAGATCTAGTTTATCTCAACCTTTTACTGTTGCGTCATTGCACTGATGACCTTTATTCTCCTTGCCTGTACAATTAATTCTATTTGATTCAGTTATTATTTACATAAAATAATAATGGCACTGTTTATAAGACATTTCCCTTTATCCTTTTTCCTTGTTAATGACAAAATGAATAAAGATTTCATATACATGAGCTATGTTCATTAAACAATCAAGCTGTATTTGTTAAGTTTTCTTCACACTACTGATCAGTTATTCCATGTATCAGTGGCGGGCCATGTATTTAATACCTGGGCCTTCAGTGCTGTCCTACTACAGTTGAACCACCTCCTAATAACCTCATTATGACGCCACAGCAACGAGTTATTATTTGTTTGCATTACATAAAACCCAAATACCACAATTCAACAGGCCTCTGCACATTCCAGCAAAACTGTGGCGCTAAAACACGCATTCCGCCAAACACTCAAGAGCACCATCCAAATATTATTCACATCTGAGGGAACAATATAAATATCATAAAAACGACACGATAGAAACATGAACAAAGTAGTAAAGCTACTGCAGATGTAAAAACAAAAGCAGTTCACTCACCAAAGCAGAGCTGCAGCGCTGGAAGCAGAGCAACAGAGGAAGACAGTAGCTGTGCAATGAGATAATAAGCTAATGGGAAAAAAAATATTAGAATACATATAGTGTATTTCTGAAAACTAATTAAATTATAAAATAGCTATAACTTTGTGATTCTGTCTAGGCCAGCAGAGAAGGCTTTGCCTGCCCTGACGGCCCACCACTTCCATGTATAAGTCATTAATTCCTCTGCGGAAGTAAATGGGAAACAGTTAGTCAAACAGTTTGCACCCCACCCTGTCACCTCTCCAGACCAAGTGAGGATTATGCCGCTTGAGCCAGAGGAAGCCCAGGACGAGAGGATGTAGCGGTGAGGAGAAAAGGCAGAAGCTCGGGATCTCTGTGTGGTTTCCAGCAGTGATGAGCTTGATGGGTTGAGTGCGATGGGTGACCACACAGCAGTGTTGTAGCCGGCCCGCAAGACAGCTGGCCTGGGTGCCGACGGCTGCTTGCAATGTCTCTTCTCACTTCAACAGCCACCTAACCCCCAGACAACATTGGCCTGGCGTCGGCTGTAGAAGGGCATTATCACTGGATGCACAATTTCAGTGATCTTGTTCGCTTTGTCAGCTGAGGTGGAGTGCAGAGGTCCCTTGGCCAAATCAGGTGTCCAGCAGCCCTCCATCAGGGCATTCATGGATGACCTGATGGTGACGACAATTTCTGTACTACACTGTAGATGTATTCTCCAAGGCCTTGAGGACCTAATTAAAGGGTCCTTGATCTATGACTCTGGCCTATGGGGATCTTCTGACCAGAAGAGACGCAGGTAGCTGGGCCTACCATGCCTCAGCGTCATCGCTTCGTACGGGAGCAACAACAGTGGCCTGAGGGAGGAGTCCATGGTATCCTGGGCAGGGGAGCTGTATAGAGAATCAAATGACATCCATGTCTACTGGGCAGGCAGCGAAGCAAGGGGCTGGGAGGAAGTGGAGGGCACACAAGGCAATCGACCAGGCCGATTCACAGCTGCGGCAAAAAGTGCTGGTGGGAGCAGTGGCATCTGGACAGGCAGGGCTTAGCACCCCAAGACCTTGCTATGTCAAGGCACAGGGGAAAGAAAGACGCTGTTCAGGAAAAGGAGGAGGACGTCCGTCAGGTTGCCGCAGCAAGGCACGTGGACCTGATGGAAGCGCACAATGGAACGGTAGATCTCGTGTTCAGAGCTCCTGAATAGAAACAAAATGGGCTAAAAGTGTACAGTGTATGCCTAGCTTTACCTAAAGTAGATGCAAGACGGTTCAGTTAGGGGCCTCACAATGGCTTTCAGTAGTTACAAATCTTTGGATCTACACCCCAGAAGACAAGATAATATGGACACCTTCCCGATAGAGGAGAAACACCTTTCTGAATTGACTGCATGTTTACCTGTTTTTGTTCCTCACAGCACAATAGAAACAGTGAACCGGGTTTTGACTATGGCAACCTGGTTCTGTCTTGTCTGGATCTCTTCCTGGCTGGTAGGGACTCATTTGCATGCAACTATATAATGGATCCGTTAATGTATTTTATTCCCTCTGCACAATGTATTTTTTGCTTGACTTTAATTACAACATCCAATCAAAGGTCACGGTGTTGCATGTGTGTGTTATCATATATTGCCAAGCGAATATTGTTGCTCTTGATTATGATTGCCTAATGTTTAATAATTTTTCCTACGACAGAGATCTTGTTTACCAAGGAAAAGGTCAGTGTGTCTGTGACTGGTTGTAAGTCCACTTTCGTAAGGACTTGCAGAGTCCGAATGACTGATTGGTTTTCAAGTGGTATATGTCCTGTGATGTTAGTAGTGTGTAGTGTCAAGTATTGTAAAGCTCAAACCAGAGATCTTGTTTGCCAAGGAAAAAGTAGCTGTCTCTGTAGTTTGTTATGTAAGTACAGTACACAGTCACACTGAATTACCAATTACTGAAGTTGTCCTGTAACATCAGTACTGTTTAGTCATGCAACAGATCATGAAACTCATGGTTTGGATCGTATCATGGATCAGAGTCACGGATCGGATCACAAATCGGATCAGCACAAAGAAAAAAGGGAGCAAATATAACTTCTAGAGATCTATGATCAAATTTTTTTGCCGCAGATACTAATTGCCGATAATTGATGATCCATATCGGCAGACACAGAATCTTTTGTTGTTTGATCAATGTACCTGGTCTACAAGGCCCCATCCGTCCCAAAATCATTTCAACTGCTCTGAAGTCAGTGTAAACCATCAAAAATGATTAATGTTACCCTTTTATTTTGTTATAGTTTATAGTTTTTATGGATTAAAACTAATCTTGTCATTAGTAGTTTTAATTATGTATTATAAGATGCTTAGATTTAGTGTAAACAGCTCATAATTCATCTCTAATATCTGTTTCTATTGCTGTAAAAACAACTGTATTTATTCAAGTTTCTCACCAACACTACATTTCACGAGATTACATTTTAACACATCATGATAACGTTATAATTTACCTTTGCCCAATACTTATTTCCACTGAAGAGAGCCTGAACATATAATGTAACTGAACGGAACATTCCTTCTCCTGTCAGTTTGAACACAGATTGGTTGTTTACAATGTAACATTATCAGAGATCGGTGACGAGAAAAGCATAAAAGTCGAGCATATTTTACTGAATCTGTAAAACTTTATTTCACACTGTGATGGTTGACGTTATACTGTTTAATAAATCCAGATCGACAGCATTCCACTTTCTGTGTGTAGCCACTGGGTGTGTGGACAACAAAAGGGTTGTCCACAACGGTTTACTACAGAAGTTCTCTTTCTGTGTTCCCGATGGATTAGAGTTGAGTACAGAAGGATTAACTGGAGCCATACGAGCACCACACCCCTTCACGGTTTACGCCAAGGCTCGCTGAATTATGTATGTTTCATTATAATATTATTGTGTTAATGGCTCTGTTTATAAGACATTTCCCTTTGTCCTTGTAATTAATGACAAAATGTATGAAGATTTCGTTAATATATTTGTTTTGTTGGGACTTCACCATGTGGTTAGAACAAAGGGAGTTGGAGAGGGCCTGTGTTGAAGTGTGTGTTAGTTTGAACCCGGCATATTTGGTTTCATGTAAACTGTTTATCTTTACTGTTCCCAGTAAGGATAAGCAGAACATTGTGATGAAGTACCTCTTGGAGACATTGGTTAAGAATCATGCCCAAGTTGGGACGAAATACGAAAACGTTTCCCATACAAATATCATTTGACCTGCCAAAATGTTGTCTTGACCCAGACGAGGACAAAAGCGCATTACATAATGAGAAGATCAGATGTGCTTTGTTTGTGGTTCAATCGACGGGATTTGATTGGTGGAAAGTGACATAAGGGGCTGGATTTAGAGTATAAGAGTAAGAGCTAAGAACTAACATGTCGGATCTGTTGTGAACTTGTCATTGTGAGCACAAGAACAAAACAGTCCCCGCTGGACAGGGTATCCAACAGCCTGATTTGATTTAGAATCACACCAAACGCCATGAGATGTTAAATCTCACCTGGGTGTGATTATTTTGGTCCAAACGCAACACTGAGGCCTCATCGGATGAGGGCCATGGGCACCACGGGAGATTCCCTGTGCTAAGGCCTGACATCACAGAATCTGTAAAAATCAGCATCACCTCCAGCTCACTGCCGTCCTGTCCAACTGGAGTTGGTGAAACGAGGTGCGCAAACAATGTTGCTTTTGAAGAAAAACCAAGGTGATAGTCTTAACTTTGCTGGATGAATAATAGACTGGGGTTTTTTTGGATCCTGAAGAAGAGAACTGATAACTTCTACGCCCGTTCTCTCCCTGTTAACATATACATTTTGCCGGTCGTAAGGACGAGAATTCCCATAACTTCCGAGCAATCTCCGCTGCCACACGGAGAGTTTATCACCGTGCAGCTTGAAGTTCCAGACCCGAGTTTAACCAAGAAACTCGAAGAACCACATCGACTGCTACGAAGTCTTTTTAGAATAAGAGGCTTGTGTCTGGGCAGAGAGAATTAGGTCACAGTGTTTTTATTAGCTTGTTTTGTTATGTTCCATACTGCTGCAATAGTGTTATGTTAGATCAGTCACCGCAAATTAAGTTGGTAATTATGACTTTATCAGTTAAAAGACCAGAACCGTAGCTGGCCGAATCTAAATTCGGCAGTCGGGTTTCTGTGTGATAAAGTAACAGTTTCCGTATTTTACTGAGGCGGTGAGGATCTGCCTTGTATTTGAGGGTTCTTTTATTTTCTTTGGTTTTGTTTTTCTTTTTGTTTCTTTGCCTTTTTGTTTGATTAACCCCCACACACACACACACACACACACACACACACACACACACACACACATTTTCAGGTTTTGCTACCCATCTCAGACACATGTGGTAACTTGTTGACATGCAACTCCCTCCCACTCTGCTTTGTATGTTGGCTCAGACACTGTTTACACTATGAACAGCAAACCTCAGTCTAAGGTCACTGAAAGAGTTTTGCACTTAATAAGATTGTTGTTGCTCATGTAGCTGTTTAAGTAAGTAAGTAAGTAAGTGTAAGTAAGTGTCACACACACTTTTGTGCAGACTGTGATTAACAGATTTTTTTTTAAGTTGTCTTTCCTGTAATGTTAGTAATCTGAATAGTCACAAGGTGTGTGGGCCATTTAAGGGTTAAATCCAGCATGAATAGGCATTATGTAACGACAGGCGGTTCATGAGGAGGCAGAAGCTCAGACCTTCATCCTATTCAACTCTCTTTAACAATGGGGCTTTTTCACTTTTTGCTGGATTTTGACTTCAAGGTTTTATTCCTGTTTATTTTTGTTTTTATCATAATGGCAGACTTCCTCAAGAACAGGAATCCTCCAAATTATCCCCCAGGACCGTTTTCTCTTCCCCTTGTGGGGAATATATTCAGCTTGGACAGGAAATATCCATTCATGTATTTTACAAAGGTAAAGTTCAAGGCATATTACATTACAGTCATTTAGCAGTCGCTTTTATCCAAAGCGACTTACAATTAGTATCTATCTACACCGTAGACACAGCTACGGGAGCAATTTTTTGGGGTCAAGTGTCTTGCTCATGGACACATTGACATTGAGTGGGAGCCGGGGATCGACCTCTGATTGAAAGGCGGCCCTGCTCTCCACTTAGCCCATGGTCACCCCGCATATTTTCATTTCAGTGTGAATTTTATTGAAACATTCTAACAGATTTTAACTATTTATTTGATTAACCAAAGGAATTTTCAGTCAGTTTAAGAGCTTTCACAAACACGTTTGTGCAATTTGTATCGTAATAGCGAAGTATGTGGACAATAACAAGAAGTATAACTTTGCCAGTGTGAAAACAAAGAAGAAAGAAAGTCATTTCAATTATTTTTAATGTTCACCTGAATTTAACTTAATTTTGTTCACACTCTTCAGGGGTTCTCAACTTTTTGTAACTGGAGGCCGACTTCTGTTTGTTAATAAAAAATAAAAAACATGACATGATGATATTTTTTAAAGAAATAAACTGTGCTATAAATTTGTGTTATGCCACCGTCAGCAGTAATGACCAAAATAAATATTAAATATATATTAAAAATAAATGTCTCCCACTGCTGCGTCTTTTGTTAACAAAGCAGTGGCAAAAAATCAGCTGGTTCGAGTTAAAATCAAATCATAAGATAAGAACAGAAGCAAAACAGATACAAACCGAATACACTATTAATAACAAAACAAACATATGAATTTCATGAAAGTGAGGCCCCGTCCGGGCCAGGCGACAGACTTTACCCCATGGTCAGGAGGAGGTCTGATTCTCTCCTCGGATTTACAGTTCTCTGGTCCCCCCAAAGTTACATTCCTCAGTCTATCGATCAGCTCCACGATTGGCCGAAATCCAATAAGCTCCCCCTTGGCTGATAACCCATTGTTCTGGTCAAACACCTCTCGCAGCCAGCACGTATCCTTCCCCCGCTGCTGGCACATTCCTCAAACCCCCTCACAAACACTCAACACACATTCAATGACCACACTCCCTGGTTTAAACTTCTACAAGCAAACATGTTATGACGTATTATATAATAATTATACCTTTGGTTTAAAACTTATAAGTAAACATTGACATAAAATATCCACCACTAGGGGTGCTATTAAACATACTAAGAATGTTTCTAAACTTTAAATTCCTCACACTGGTGGTCAAATTGTTAATATAAATGATAATGCTTGGTATACCTGGTAGCCCCTTTGATCCTCATTGTGCATAGGTAGGTTTTTGCATTTGAACTATTTTAAAAGTTCACATGATGCAGTCGTGTGTTGTTGTTTTTTACTTGATTTATTATCCACAGCTGGCTGACATCTACGGGAATTTGTGCAGCGTCCGCCTTGGTCGTGTCAACATGGTGATTGTCTCTGGGTACAAGATGTTAAAGGAAGCCATAGTGACACAAGGCGACAACTTCGTGGATCGACCACACTTTGCAACGGGCGACAGGGTTTACTTAGGAGGCACAGGTGTGCAAATCTTTCTCTCTCTTGTCTCATATTGTGAAGGAATTAGTTCCCTTGAGTCATTAAACTCACTTCCTTTGCATGCTTGTGTCTAGGCGGTCTGTTCATGAGCAATGGTGAAACATGGAAGAGACAGCGACGCTTTGCCTTGTCTACCTTACGTAACTTCGGCCTGGGCAAAAGAACCATGGAGGAGAGTATCTGTGAGGAGATCCGACAATTGCAGGAGGAGATAGAGAAGGAGAAAGGTGGTGTAAACAATGAGGTCATTATCAACAGCTCTTCAGTAGAATAGCATTGTCTAAACCGTAGAGTCCTCTCCTCCAGGTGAACCTTTCAACCCAGCAGGCCTCTTCAACAATGCTGTGTCCAACATCATTTGCCAGCTGGTGATGGGGAAACGGTTTAACTACAGCGACCACAACTTCCAGATCATGCTGAAGTATATGTCTGAAATTCCTAGGCTGCAGGGCTCTCTATGGGGAATGGTAAGTCAGTAATATCCATTTAGAGGAGGAAGTGTGTGCTCAAAATCACAAGAGGTAGATGGTCATGAAAGGGGATCTACTGTTACTTCCGAACAACTGTATGAGACATTCCCCGGCGTGATGAATCACTTGCCAGGTCCTCACAACAAAATCTTCAGCCACTACGATGCCATCCTGGACTTCCTCAGTCAGGAGATAAAGAGCCACAAGAAAGACCTGGACCACAGCAATCCCCGGGACTACATTGACGCGTTTATCATTGAAATGGAGAATGTAAGTGAACAACTGCAATGTTCAACAATGTGTAGCCTTACCTGTCAGTCTACCAGCCATTCACTACAGCATCTTCTCTGTGTTTCTGAACAGCGCAATGAATCTGATCTGGGCTTTACTGAGGTCAATCTGGCTCTGTGCTCTCTGGATATGTTCCAGGCTGGATCCGAGACAACCTTTACCACTTTGCTGTGGGCTTTGGTTTTTCTCATAAAATTCCCTGATATCCAGGGTAGGTGACATGCTAGGCTCTACAGGGAAATCAAGACTTAGGGTCTGTGTCCACATAGTGTCTTTTTATGAGCGACAGCGTCTTTTTATGAATGATTGTCAATGAGGAGAAATCATATGCAGTCACCTGCAGATCGGTGGCGCGGAAACAGATTTTTGCTGGTGAGTGTGGTGCTTTTATCGCTGTACGCCTCGTCTCTAACGGACCGTACTGCTTGCTCTAATGTTACGGCTGTCAGCTTGATGGGCAACAAGCTCATCCAGACAAAGTATGAAGCAAATATCCTCCGTTTGGTGCTCATGGTGAAAAAAACAAAGTCAAACAAATAAATAGTAGTCATGAACATAAAGAAAGCGCTCTGAGTACTTTTCGACAAAACGCTCGGATGAAGCCCTCCCCGGAGCCCTGCAGGCACTTTCTGCCAGAAAAAAAGATGCTAAGTGGACACAGGCCTTAAAAGAGTCTCCGGCCTTGCTAACAGCTTTGTTAGGTTGTACTTAGACACAGCAGTGCTTTGAGCTAAATGCTAACGTCAGCATGCTAACATTTCTCTGACAATGCTAACATAATGTTCACTATGTTAGTTTAGCACGTTAGCATGCTAACATTTCTCTGACAATGCTAACATGCTGTTCACTTATGTTAGTTTAGCACATTAGCATGCTAACATGAGTTAATTAACACTAATTGCAATATGACGGTCATATCACCTTGTTCCTACAAGCTTAATTCTTTAAATAATCTTGTTTGTCAAGACAAAGTTCAGGCAGAGATAGATGGAGTTATCAGACAGACCCGACCGCCCAGTATGGCAGACAGACCCAACCTGCCGTACACTGATGCTGTCGTCCATGAGATCCAGAGGATGGGAAACATTGTTCCCTTTGTTGCATTCAGAATGGCCGCCAACGACACAACAGTGGGCAATTACTTCATACCCAAGGTGCATTTAGCACACAGTCAACATTTGTGACAGGAATTTTGATGGAAGAAAAAATGTGGTGTTGTAAAATTGCTTGGTGTCAACCAATGGATGTTGTTTTCTAGGGTACGCCCTTGATGCTCCACCTAGCTTCTGTGCTGTTTGACAAGACTGAATGGGAGACTCCAGACACCTTCAACCCTGGACACTTCCTGAATGCTGAGGGAAAGTTTGTGAAAAGAGAAGCTTTCCTGGCTTTCTCTGCAGGTAAACCACAATCCACCTCAATCTAAAGCATCACCTGAACCAGAATATATTTTTAATCCTGAGCTCTTACGCCTTCATATGTGTTTCTGGACTCTTCAGGGAAACGCGTGTGTCTCGTGAAGGCCTGGCCAGGATGGAGCTGTTCCTGTTTTTGGTTGGTTTACTACAGAAGTTCTCTTTCTGTGTTCCTGATGGAGTACAGTTGAGTACAGAAGCAGCAACTGGAACGATACGAGCACCACACCCCTTCAAGGCTTACGCTAAAGCTCGCTGAATTATGTAACATCTCACTGAGTCACTTTTTATCCAAACAGTGTTCAATAAACTGAACAAAGCAAAACGCTTTAGGAGAGAAAGCTGTAGTTAATCTCAACCTTTGCCTAATGAACTGAATAACTTTATTCTCTCTGTATATTTAGTTTTATGTGATACAATTTTTTTTTATTAAAACAAGACATTTCCCTTTGTCCTTGTAATTAATGACAAAATGTATAAAGATTTCATTAATATATTTGTTATAAATATGTTCTTTAAAATAAAGGAGAAAGTGTGGTGTTGGATAATGTTGACAAAGCCAATCAATATGTATGACAAACAAAAACTCACTGACTGTGTATGGCTGAATGTTTGTTCCTCTGCTTTGCCTGATAGCACAACAGAAACAGACCACTAGGTTTTGACTGTGGAAATCTGGTTCTACTTCCTGCCTAGTAACTCGTTGACATGCAACTCCCTCCCACTCTGCTTTGTATGTTGGTTCAGACACTGTTTACACTATGAACAGCTAACCTCAGTCTAAGGTCACTGAAAGAGTTTTGCACTTAATAAGATTGTTGTTGCTCATGTAGCTGTTTAAGTAAGTGTAAGTAAGTGTCACACACACTTTTGTGCAGACTGTGATTAACAGATTTTTTTTTAAAGTTGTCTGTTCTGTAATGTTAGTAATCTGAGTAGTCACAAGGTGTGTGGGTCATTTAAGGGTTAAATCAAACATGAATAGGTATTATATAACGACGGGCGGTTCATGAGGAGGCAGAAGCTCAGACCTTCATCCTGTTGTTGGATCAACTCTCTTTAACGATGGGGATTTTTAATTTTTTGCTGGATTTTGACTTCAAGGTTTTATTCCTGTTTATTTTCGTTTTTATCATAATGGCAGACTTCCTCAAAAACAGGAATCCTCCAAATTATCCTCCAGGACCGTTTTCTCTTCCCCTTGTGGGGAATTTTTTCAGCATTGACAGGAAACATCCATTCAAGTATTTCACAAAGGTAAAGTTTAATTGAGACATTCTAATAGATTTGAACTATTTATTTGATTAACCAATGGAATTTCCAGTCAGTTTAAGATCTTTAACAAACACTATTGTGCAATTTGTATCGTAATAGTGAAGTATGTGGGCAATTACTATAAGTATAACTTTGTGTGACAAAAAAACAATCTTTTTAATGGTTCACCCGAATGTAACTTTTATTTGCTCACACTATTCAGGAAATGTGCATTTGTGTTAAAATTACTATTTTGTATAGAGAAACTAATAGCAGATACTGGTAACTGGTGGTCAAATTGAAGAAAAAAAAACAATAATTAATGTGAAGGTCTGATCTTGGAACACCCATTGGCTGCTCATTGGGCAATGGTAGGTCTTGTTTTTGAACAATTTAAAAAAGTCCCCTGATGCAGTCGTGTGTTGGCATTCATCAGTGTTTTTTACTTAATTTATTGTCCACAGCTGGCTGACATCTACGGGAATGTGTTCAGCGTCCGCCTCGGTAGTGAAAAGATAGTGTTTGTCTCTGGGTACAAGATGGTGAAGGAAGCCACAGTGACACAAGCCGACAACTTTGTGGATCGACCATTCAATGCCATCACTGACAGGTTTTACTCAGGAGACTCAGGTCTGCAAATCTCTCTCTCTTTCTCACTCTTGTCTCATATTGTGAAGGAATTAGTTCCCTTCAGCCTTTAACCTCACTTCCTCTGCATGCTTGTGTCTAGGCGGTCTGTTCATGAGCAACGGTGAAACATGGAAGAGACAGCGACGCTTTGCCTTGTCTACCTTACGTAGCTTCGGCCTGGGCAAAAGCATCATCGAGCAGAGTATCTGTGAGGAGCTCCGACACCTGCAGGAGGAGATAGAGAAGGAGAAAGGTGGTGTAAACAATGAGGTCATTATCAACAGCTCTTCAGTAGAATAGCATTGTCTGAACTTTAAACTGCTCTCCTTCAGGTGAACCTTTCAACCCAGCAGGCCTCTTCAACAATGCTGCGTCCAACATCATTTGCCAGCTGGTGATGGGGAAACGGTTTGACTACAGCGACCACAACTTCCAGACCATGCTGAAGTATTTGTCTGAAGTTCTTAGTCTGGAGGGCTCTGTATGGGGTCTGGTAAGTCAGTAATATCCATTTAGTTCAATCATTGACAGAGAGACAAGATTCTGGTGGGATTGAGAGAGTCAATCCGCCTTAACAGATCGAGAGACCCAAGTCTGTGGTTAAATTAACCACGAAAAGTGAAAGGTGATGTGTTTGGAAATTTCTCTCATGTACTGTTTTCTTCCAAATAGCTGTATCAGTCATTCCCCGGAGTGATGAAGCACTTGCCAGGTCCTCACAACAAAATGTTCACTCATTTCAACACCATCCAGGACTTCATCATTCAGGAGATAGAGAGACACAAGAAGGACCTGGACCACAGCGATCCCCGGGACTACATTGACGCTTTCATCATTGAAATGAAGAATGTAAGTGAACAACTGCAATGTAGGACAAAGTGTTGCCCTTCCTGTCAATCTATCAATCGCTCACTTATGGATTTTATGTGTTTCTGTATAGCACAAAGAGTCTGATCTGGGTTTCACTGAGACCAATCTGGCTCTGAACTCTATGGATCTGTTCATGGCTGGAACGGAGACAACCTCCACCACTTTGCTGTGGGCTTTGGTTTATCTCATAAAAAACCCTGATATCAAGGGTAGGTCACATGCTCGGCCCTACAATGAACAAAAACAGACAACAATCCTCTGTTCTGTGAGGCTGCTTTGAGCTAAATGCATTTCTCAGTACCAACGCTAACATGTGGTTTGATCTTAGATTAGCATGTAGCATGCTAATATTTGTTAACAAGCACTGATCACAAAGTACAGCAGAGGCTGATGGGTATAGTAAAAAATGAACATGTGATGTTTTTTCTCACCCTGTTCCTTACATGTTCTTGTTTTCCTAGACAAAGTCCAGGCAGAGATAGACGGAGTGATTGGACGGACCCGACAGCCCAGTGTGGCAGACAGACCCAACCTGCCCTACACTGATGCTGTCATCCACGAGGTCCAGAGGATGGGAAACATTGTTGCTCTGAATGCACTCAGAGTGGCCGCCAAGGATACGATGCTGGACGGTTACTTCATACCCAAGGTGGAATTTAGCGCACAGTTATTTTAAGTCTTAACACGATTATTTCTTAAATGTGAGTGAATTACTTAGTGTTAGCGTATGGATCTTGTTTTCTAGGGTACATCCTTGTTGCCCAACCTAACCACTGTGCTGTTCGACAAGACTGAATGGGAGACTCCAGACACCTTCAACCCTGGACACTTCCTGAATGCTGAGGGAAAGTTTATGAAGAGAGAAGCTTTCTTGCCTTTCTCTTCAGGTAAACCACAACCCACCTCAATCTTAACCCTAACCTGAAAAGGAATATAAATTTCTCTTGAGCTCTTACACCTTCATATGTGTTTGCGGACTCTTCAGGGAAACGTGTGTGTCTCGGTGAAGGCCTGGCCAGGATGGAGCTGTTCCTGTTTTTGGTCGGTTTACTACAGAAGTTCTCTTTTTCTGTTCCTGATGGAGTAGAGTTGAGTACAGAAGGAGTAACTGGAGTTACACGCGTGCCACACCCCTTCAAGGTTCACGCCAAGGCTCGCTGAATCATGTAACATCTCACTGAACTGCTTTCTTTCTATATAATGTGTAACAAGCAAAAAGCTTAAGGAGGGAAATCTTTAGTGACTTTTTAATCTTTTTGAGGACTTGTTTAGTCTCTCTGCCTGTACCTTTGATTCTATGTGATAGTTATTTTTGTTCAAAATATTACCCTTTTGTCGTTATTAATGACAAAATATATCAAGGTTTTATAAACATGTTCTTTAAGCCATTATATAATAATAACTGAAATCATTATCAATAAACTATTTCAACACGTTTGTTAATAATCAATAAAGGATCTGAATGAATTGAACACAAACCTGGTTTTGCTTCATAAGTTTAACAAAAACACAACATAACATACATTCATAGCTGGTGACCTATTTTACATCCAATGGAAATGTAAGTGGTGCTGGTCACACCAAGGTGGCATCCAACATGTGAAGAACACATGAAGGACCTGAGAACAGAGATCGGCTGGCACAAAACAATGGAGGGCAGAGCAGGGAACTCAGAGCCCTTCTTTACTTTGTTCCCAGTGGAAAGGATCCCCTCAGGTAGGTGTTATTATAAATTCCTCTGCATTTCTTGGCAAGACCCGCCTCGTGTAGGTGTCCATGATGTCTCGATGGAGCAGTAAACTCATTTGTTTAGGTTTTTTTGACCTGACCAATGGGCTATTCTGACCCTAAGCACTCAAGATCAATGCCTAACCTCAACTAATCTCTGCTCCGACCAGCTGGGCGGGTTTTTGCCAAGAATTTCAGTGGGTTTGATAGTTTCGCAAGTAGGGAAAAGTCATTCTGACTGTAACAGGTGGGAAAAGGAATCTGGCTTAATATTCACTATGTATGGCTACCCCGACCTTTTCTGGAGTTGCCCAACCTCCATTGTGGAAGTGGCTGCTAGGAGTTGTGTTCATCAGGTCATCGGTGCCTGTCATGGCTGCAACCGAACCCGCTGGACACCAGTGGTGAAGGAGGCCGTCAATCTGAAGAAGGGGGCCTTTTGGACTTGGCTGGCCCATGGGGTCTCTGGAAACAGCAGACAGGTACCGGTTGGCCAGAAGGGCTGCAGCTGCGCCGGTTGCCAAAGCAAAAACCCGGGTGTGGGAGAAGTCTGGGAGACTATGGAGAAGGCACCCCTCCAGGTTTTGAGTGAGTCACTGCCCCAGGTGAGGGCGTTCAAGTATCTTGGGGTTCTGTTTACGATGAAGGGTAAAATGCTGTGTATGATGGACAGGCAGTTTGGTTCCGCGTCAGCAGTGATGCAGGTGTTGTAGCGGACTGTTATGGGGAAGAGGGAGTTAGAGCCGAGCCAGAAGGCAAAACTCTTGATTTAACAGTCGGGCATCTGATCAGGATGCCTCCTATAGACGCCTCTCTTTAGAGCAGGGGTCACTAATATCCGGACCGCGGTAATTAGTGATACCGATAGATAATTGAGAATTATTACATTTTGAAGGAGTGCTTTTATTTTAACTGGCGCAGCTTTTCCAGCCTTTACGGCACTTGTTCAGCAGCGTAAATCACATCACGTGATGCAGCTCAGCCAATCAAATATGGGTATTCTGACAAGTTTCCTGACTCGAGTGAGATGTAGACACACGGGGTAGACGAGGAAAGAGAACAAGGAGTTGGAGAATTATTACGTGAGTCAGAGAAGTTGTTTCACATGACGTTCTCCAAAGAGAGAGAAGTGACCAGAGAGAACAGAGTCTTTAAACAAGAATGAACAGACTCTTTCATAGGTTCATTCTTCCCACGGACAGTTTAAAACCAGTATGTCTCATATGTTCAGAGACCGTGGCGATTATTAAAAGCGGTAATGTGAAGCGCCACTACGAGACAAAGCACAACTCTTTTGAGCAAACGTACCCACTCACATCTGAAATGAAGACCCAGAAAATAAACCTAAGAGAATATGATCAGAATCGTAACACATGAATTCATTGACCAACTATGATGTTAACAGAGAGAACAGAGCTGAAACAAGTAGTTTAATAGCCACACACAAGTCCATGCTCACACATTTCTCTTGTTAGAAAATGAGAAAAATATAATATCGTGGCTTTTTTGATTGACATCACTTCACTTTAAAGCTGCAGGGCAATTCAGTGAAATTAATTTTGCATGATGTTTCCACCCCCATGCTTCACAGTAGGTATGGTGTTCTTTGGATGCAACTCAGCATTCTTTCTCCTCCAAACGCGACTAGTTGAGTTTTTACCAAAAAGTTCTATTTTGGTTTCATCTGACCATATGACATTCTCCCAATCCTCTTCTGGATCATCCAAATGCTCTCTAGCAAACTTCAGGCCCGTCTGAACTACTCGTGTTTGGAAAACATCATGCTTTGGGGCTGTTTTTCTCCAAAGGGACCAGGACGACTGATCCGTGTAAAGGAAAGAATGAATGGGGCCATGTATCGTGAGATTTTGAGTGAAAACCTCCTTCCATCAGCAAGTGCATTGAAGATGAAACGTGGCTGGGTCTTTCAGCATGACAATGATCCCAAACACACCGCCCGGGCAACGAAGGAGTGGCTTCGTAAGAAGCATTTCAAGGTCCTGGAGTGGCCTAGCCAGTCTCCAGATCTCAACCCCATAGAAAATCTTTGGAGGGAGTTGAAAGTCCGTGTTGCCCAGCGACAGCCCCAAAACATCACTGCTCTAGAGGAGATCTGCATGGAGGAATGGGCCAAAATACCAGCAACAGTGTGTGAAAACCTTATGAAGACTTACAGAAAACGTTTGACCTCTGTTATTGCCAACAAAGGGTATATAACAAAGTATTGAGATGAACTTTTGTTATTGACCAAATACTTATTTTCCACCATAATTTGCAAATAAATTCTTTAAAAATCAGACAATGTGATTTTCTGGATTTTTTTTTTCTCATTTGGTCTCTCATAGTTGAGGTATACCTATGATCAAAATTACAGGCCTCTCTCATCTTTTTAAGTGGGAGAACTTGCACAATTGGTGGCTGACTAAATACTTTTTTTCCCCACTGTACAAACAACAAAGAAACAAATACTCTGTCTCTCATCACCTACAACAAGTATAACAGTACTTTAATGAGTTAACTTAATAAACGTTACCGTGTTCGCCTGGTAGACCAGTAGTAGAATAACATACGGGAAAGAAAAAATTCGCCGTTTTCACCCGCCATTTCTCGTCTTGCTCAGTTCCGCTTAACTTCCGAGTTAATGGTCACGTTACAACAACAAAAAAGCTCATCTATCACCGTGAGTAAAACAAGGACAAAACGGTTACGAGTTTAACACAAGGTAACCGAAATTACAGTAAACGTAATGTATTACGATTGCAGAAATAAACTAAATAATAATACAAAATCGCGTAACTCAACTTCCGGTGTTGTCATGGCAACGTTTATACGCCGATGAGCGTCAGCTACAGTGCCTTCTGGGTGATTGATGAGCCTCTCTCTTTTACTGGGCAGGATGAGACATTATGCATTTAGCATTATGGGACAGCAGCTGAAAGACTATTGTTTGATGCTCCCGCTTTGTTACGGTGTGTAATTTCGGGCCAGTTTTCAGTTTATTCTTACTCTGTATTTGGTGAATGGAGGTGTGTCCTCGCTCTCTGCCACACACACAAAGGTCATTCTATCTACAGAAGTTGTGAGTCAGCAGAGTAAACCAGAGCTAAGCAAACCTCATCAGTCCCTTGCTCGTCTTCCCTGCCTCACTATGTGGCTGTGGGATATGTTTCCGTGGCTTGATCTGAGGGGAATGCTGCTTTTTATTCTTGCCGTTCTCCTTGCGGCGTATTTTCGGAACAAAAAGGATCCACATAATTTCCCCCCGGGACCACCATCTCTCCCTCTTTTGGGAAACATATTCAACATTGAATCTAAACAGCCTCACATTTACTTAACCAAGGGAAGATCAAAAATTGCATTTTATGAGGAAGTGTGGAAAGGTGGAAAGAAGATTCCTATATACTCTATATACTCCACTACTTTAGCATGTCGTATAAAGGGCAAAAACTGAATCAACAAAATATTTAAAAATGTATGGTAGAAAACAATGGTAAAAACCTGCTGATACTTTGTCAGTGTCACAGAAACCATTGTCTTGAAGTATGCATCTTATCAGAGTCACATGCTTTGACAAAGCCAATCAATATGTATGAAAACCAAAAACTCACTGACTGTATGTGGCTGAATGTTTGTTTCTCTGCTTTGCCTGATAGCACAACAGAAACAGACCACTAGGTTTTGACTGTGGAAATCTGGTTCTACTTTGTCTGGATCTGTTCCTGCCTAGTAACTCATTGACATGCAACTCCCTCCCACTCTGCTTTGTATGTTGGCTCAGACACTGTTTACACCATGAGCAGCCGACCTCAGTCTAAGGACACTGACAGAGTTTTGCACTTAATAAGATTGTTGTTGCTCATGTAGCTGTTTAAGTAAGTAAGTGTAAGTAAGTGTCACAACACTTTTGTGCAGACTGTGATTAACAGATTTTTTTTTAAAAGTTGTCTTTCCTGTAATGTTAGTAATCTGAGTAGTCACAAAGTGTGTGGGCCATTTAAGGGTTAAATCCAGCATGAATAGGCATTATGTAACGACGGGTGGTTCATGAGGAGGCAGAAGCTCAGACCTTCATCCTGTTGTTGGATCAACTCTCTTTAACGATGGGGATTTTTAATTTTTTGCTGGATTTTGACTTAAAGGTTTTATTCCTGTTCATTTTCGTTTTTATCATAATGGCAGACTTCCTCAAAAACAGGAATCCTCCAAATTATCCTCCAGGACCGTTTTCTCTTCCCTTTGTGGGGAATTTTTTCAGCATTGACAGGAAACATCCATATTTGTATTTTACAAAGGTAAAGTTTAATGCATATTTTCAATTCAGTGTGAATTTTATTGAGACATTCTAATAGATTTGAACTATTTATTTGATTAACCAATGGAATTTCCAGTCAGTTTAAGATCTTTAACAAACACTATTGTGCAATTTGTATCGTAATAGTGAAGTATGTGGGCAATTACTATAAGTATAACTTTGTGTGACAAAAAAACATTCTTTTTAATGGTTCACCCAGATGTAACTTTTACAGAGATACTGGTAACTGGTGGTCAAATTGAAAAAAAAAACAATAATTAATGTGAAGGTCTGATCTTGGAACACCCATTGGCTGCTCATTGGGCAATGGTAGGTCTTGTTTTTGAACAATTTAAAAAAGTCCCCTGATGCAGTCGTGTGTTGGCGTTCATTAGTGTTTTTTACTTCATTTATTGTCCACAGCTGGCTGACATCTACGGGAATGTGTTCAGCGTCCGCCTCGGTAGTGAAAAGATAGTGTTTGTCTCTGGGTACAAGATGGTGAAGGAAGCCACAGTGACACAAGCCGACAACTTTGTGGATCGACCATTCAATGCCATCACTGACAGGTTTTACTCAGGAGACTCAGGTCTGCAAATCTCTCTCTCTTTCTCACTCTTGTCTCATATTGTGAAGGAATTAGCTCCCTTCAGCCTTTAACCTCACTTCCTCTGCATGCTTGTGTCTAGGCGGTCTGTTCATGAGCAACGGTGAAACATGGAAGAGACAGCGACGCTTTGCCTTGTCTACCTTACGTACCTTCGGCGTGGGCAAAAGCATCATCGAGCAGAGTATCTGTGAGGAGCTCCGACACCTGCAGGAGGAGATAGAGAAGGAGAAAGGTGGTGTAAACAATGAGGTCATTATGAACACCTCTTCAGTAGAATAGCATTGTCTGAACTTTAAACTGCTCTCCTCCAGGTGAACCTTTCAACCCAGCAAGCCTCTTCAACAATGCTGCGTCCAACATCATTTGCCAGCTGGTGATGGGGAAACGGTTTGACTACAGCGACCACAACTTCCAGACCATGCTGAAGTATTTGTCTGAAGTTCTTTGTCTGGAGGGCTCTGTATGGGGTCTGGTAAGTCAGTAATATCCATTTAGTTCAATCACTGATAGAGAGACAAGATTCTGGTGGGATTGAGAGAGTCAATCCTCCTTAACAGATCGAGAGACTCAAGTCTGTGGTTAAATTAACCACGAAAGGTGAAAGGTGATGTGTTTGGAAATTTCTCTCATGTACTGTTTTCTTCCAAATAGCTGTATCAGTCATTCCCCGGAGTGATGAAGCACTTGCCAGGTCCTCACAACAAAATGTTCACTCATTTCAACGCCATCCAGGACTTCTTCATTCAGGAGATAGAGAGACACAAGAAGGACCTGGACCACAGCGATCCCCGGGACTACATTGATGCTTTCATCATTGAAATGAAGAATGTAAGTGAACAACTGCAATGTAGGACAAAGTGTTGCCCTTCCTGTCAATCTATCAATCGCTCACTTATGGATTTTATATGTGTTTCTGTATAGCACAAAGAGTCTGATCTGGGTTTCACTGAGACCAATCTGGCTCTGAACTCTATGGATCTGTTCATGGCTGGAACGGAGACAACCTCCACCACTTTGCTGTGGGCTTTGGTTTATCTCATAAAAAACCCTGATATTAAGGGTAGGTCACATGCTCGGCCCGACAACAAACAAAAACAGACAACAATCCTCTGTTCTGTGAGGCTGCTTTGAGCTAAATGCATTTCTCAGTACCAACGCTAACATGTGGTTTGATCTTAGATTAGCATGTAGCATGCTAATATTTGTTAACAAGCACTGATCACAAAGTACAGCAGAGGCTGATGGGTATAGTAAAAAATGAACATGTGATGTTTTTTCTCACCCTGTTCCTTACATGTTCTTGTTTTCCTAGACAAAGTCCAGGCAGAGATAGACGGAGTGATCGGACGGACCCGACAGCCCAGTGTGGCAGACAGACCCAACCTGCCCTACACTGATGCTGTCATCCACGAGGTGCAGAGGATGGGAAACATTGTTGCTCTGAATGCACTCAGAATGGCCGCCAAGGATACGATGCTGGACGGTTACTTCATACCCAAGGTGAATTTTAGCAGACAGTTATTTTAAGTCTTAACACAATTATTTCTTAAATGTGAGTGAATTACTTAGTGTTAGCGTATGGATCTTGTTTTCTAGGGTACATCCTTGTTGCCCAACCTAACCACTGTGCTGTTTGACAAGACTGAATGGGAGACTCCAGACACCTTCAACCCTGGACACTTCCTGAATGCTGAGGGAAAGTTTGTGAAGAGAGAAGCTCTTCTGGCTTTCTCTGCAGGTAAACCGCAATCCACCTCAATCTTAACCCTAACCTGAAAAGGAATATAAATTTCTCTTGAGCTCTTACACGTGTTTGCGGACTCTTCAGGGAAACGTGTGTGTCTCGGTGAAGGCCTGGCCAAGATGGAGCTGTTCCTGTTTTTGGTCGGTTTACTACAGAAGTTCTCTTTTTCTGTTCCTGATGGAGTAGAGTTGAGTACAGAAGGAGTAACTGGAGTTACACGCGTGCCACACCCCTTCAAGGTTCACGCCAAGGCTCGCTGAATCATGTAACATCTCACTGAACTGCTTTCTTTCTATATAATGTGTAACAAGCAAAAAGCTTAAGGAGAGAAATCTTTAGTGACTTTTTAATCTTTTTGAGGACTTGTTTAGTCTCTCTGCCTGTACCTTTGATTCTATGTGATAGTTATTTTTGTTCAAAATATTACCCTTTTGTCGTTATTAATGACAAAATATATCAAGGTTTTATAAACATGTTCTTTAAAATGACATGTCGTGTATCAGCCATTATATAATAATAACTGAAATCATTATCAATAAACTCTTTTAACACGTTTGTTAACAATCAATAAAGGATCTGAATGAATTGATCACAAACCTGGTTTTGCTTCATAAGTTTAACAAAAACACAACATAACATACATTCATAGCTGGTGACCTATTTAACATCCAATGGAAATGTAAGTGGTGCTTGTCACACCAAGGTGGCATCCAACATGTGAAGAGGATCCCCACTGAAGGACCTGAGAACAGAAATCAGCTGGCACAATAAAATGGAGGGCAGAGCAGTGAACTCAGAGCCCTTCTTTACTTTGTTCCCAGTGGAAAGGATCCCCTCAGGTAGGAGATATTATAAATTCCACTGCATTTCTTGGCAAGACCAGCCTCGTCTAGGTGTCCATGATGGCTCGATGTAGCAGTAAACTCATTTGTTTAGGTTTTTTTGACCTGACCAATGGGCTATTCTGACCCTAAGCACTCAAGATCAATGCCTAACCTCAACTAATCTCTGTCCCGACCAGCTGGGTGGGTTTTTGCCAAGAATTTCAGTGGGTTTGATGGTTTCGCAAGTAGGGAAAAGTCATTCTGACTGTAACAGGTGGGAAAAAGAATCTGGCTTAATATCCTCCATATATGGCTACTCCGACCTTTTCTGGAGTTGCCCAACCTCCATTGTGGAAGTGGCTGCTAGGAGTTGTGTTCATCAGGTCATCGGTGCCTGTCATGGCTGCAACCGAACCCGCTGGACACCAGTGGTGAAGGAGGCCGTCAATCTGAAGAAGGGGGCCTTTTGGACTTGGCTGGCCCATGGGGTCTCTGGAAACAGCAGACAGGTACCGGTTGGCCAGAAGGGCTGCAGCTGCGCCGGTTGCCAAAGCAAAAACCCGGGTGTGGGAGAAGTCTGGGAGACTATGGAGAAGGCACCCCTCCAGGTTTTGAGTGAGTCACTGCCCCAGGTGAGGGCGTTCAAGTATCTTGGGGTTCTGTTTATGATGAAGGGTAAAATGCTGTGTATGATGGACAGACCTGGTAAGCCCAAACGGGTAGTGCGGGCAAACTGGGAACGTCTGGAGGACGCCCCTGTCCGGGAGATCTTCAACTCACACCTCCGGCGGAGCTTTTCTAGCATCCCTGTGGAGGTTGGGGGCATCGAACAGGAATGGACAATGTTCAAAGCTTTTATTGCCAAAGCTACGGCGGTGAGCTGTGGTCTCAAGGTCTTAGGTGCCTCAAGGGGCGGTAACCCTTGAACACCGTGGTGGACACTGGTGGTCAGGAAAGCCGTCCGACTGAAGAAAGAGGCCTTCTGGGATATGTTATCCCGGAGGACTCCTGAGGCAGTTGCAAGGTACCGACAGACCCGAACGGCTACAGCCGCTGCCGTGAAGGAGGCAAAGCAGCGGGTGTGGGAGGAGTTCGGAGTAGCCATGGAGAAGGACTTTCGGTCGGCACCAAGGTGTTTCTGGAAAACCATCCGGAACCTCAGGAGGGGGAAACGGGGAAACATCCAAACTGTATACAGTAAGGATGGGACTCTGTTGACTTCAACTGAGGGGGTAATCGGGCAGTGGAAGGAGCACTTTGAGGAACTCCTGAATCCGATTAATACGCCCTTTATTGTAGAGGCAGAGCTGGAGGCTGATGGGGGAGCATCATCAATTTCCCTGGTGGAAGTCACTGAGGTAGTGAAACAACTCCACAGTGGCAAAGCCCCAGGGATTGATGAGATCCGTCCAAAAATGCTGACGGCACTGGGTGTGGAGGGGCTATCTTGGATGACACATCTCTTCAACATTGTATGGAGGTCTGGGACGGTGCTTAGGGAGTGGCAGACCGGGGTGGTGGTTCCCCTGTTCAAAAAGGGGGACCAGAGGGTGTGTGCCAATTACTGCGGTATCACACTACTCAGCCTCCCTGGTAAAGTCTACTCCAAGTTGCTGGAAAGGAGGGTTCGGCCGATAGTCAAACCTCGGATTGAAGAGGAACAATGCGGATTCCGTCCTGGCCGTGGAACAACGGACCAGCTCTTCACTCTCGCAAGGATCCTGGAGGGGGCTTGGGAATACACCCATCCGGTCTACATGTGTTTTGTGGACCTGGAGAAGGCGTATGACCGGGTCCCCCAGGAGATACTGTGGGAGGTGCTGCGAGAGTATGGGGTGAGGGGGCCACTTCTGGGGGCCATCCAATCCCTGTACGCCCAAAGCGAGAGCTGTGTCCGGGTCCTCGGCAGTAAGTCGGACTCGTTTCTGGTGAGGGTTGGCCTCCGCCAGGGCTGCGCTTTGTCACCAATCCTGTTTGTGGTATTCATGGACAGGATATCGAGGCGTAGTCGTGGGGAGGAGTGTTTACAGTTCGGTGGGGTGAGGAAGGTATCGCCGGTCAACGCCTCGTCCAGTCCGTGTCCTCAGGTCCGCAGAGAGATGCCCACCCAGGGACGCCAATTTGTGGTGGATTGAGACCTCTGCTTGCAGGAGGCCGCGGACCTCTCGCTCTTTCGTTGTTGTTTGAGCAACGAAGTCACGCTAAGAAAAATCAGCTGGATCCGGCTTACAATGAAAAAGTATTTATAATTCACAAATGCTAAAAGACAGTTACAAACTGAATTACACTGTCGACAGTAAGGAATCGCAAAACCGAGTTCAAAGACCCCCCCCCCCCCGACCGGCCTACAAACGCCAGTTCACAGTAAAGAGGATTGCGAAGAACTGAATTACATCTCTCTGAACAATGTTTTTATACCCAAAAGTCAGTAGTTTACTTTCAAAAGTCCATTATCAGCTTTGTGATTGGCTGGAATCTAATTGTCTCCTTCTGTCCTCGGACAATGCTCTCCATTGGTCTAAGTGATCCGCATAATGTCTGAATAGTGTCCTCTGGTCCGACCTGTCGTCCTCCTCATAAAACAGCATGTACCCGATCCCCATGTTTTCTTAGGGCTGTCTTCATCTACATCTCTGTTTGATCAATACATCTCCTTCCCCCACTGTTAACACCTCACATTCCTGAAGTCGACTCACCAAACTCATCTCATTATCATACAGTTGTTTTCGGATCTGAAAAGCCTGTCTCAAAGGTCTCTCTCTTTCCCTCAAAACATTCAGTAACTGTATTTTATAGTTTGATACATAGAATGATTATACTTTTTAAGTATAAAAGTATAATAATTTTTTTTAACACTTTTCCAAACAAACATGTTATAACATTATATCCACCACTAGGAGTGATTATTAAAACACACTAACATTGCTTTTTAACTTTAAATTCTTCACAATTGCATCGCTGCTGTTTGCAGATGATGTGGTCCTGATGTCTTCATCGGGCTGTGACCTCCAGCACTCACTGGATCGGTTCGCAGCCGAGTGTGAAGCGGTTGGGATGAGGATCAGCACCTCTAAATCTGAGGCCATGGTTCTCAGCAGAAAACTGGTGGATTGCCCACTCCGGGAAGGGAATGAGTCCTTACCCCAAGTGAAGGAGTTCAAGTACCTCGGGGTCTTGTTCGCGAGTGAGGGAACAATGGAACGTGAGATTGGCCGGAGAATCGGAGCTGAAATGGGTTTCCTCAGGAGGGTGATTGGCATCTCCCTTAGAGATAGGGTGAGAAGTTCGGTCATCCGTGATGGTCTCGGTCATCCGTGATGGTGTCGGAGTAGAGTCGCTGCTCCTTTGCGTGGAAAGGAGCCAGTTGAGGTGGTTCGGGCATCTGGTAAGGATGCCACCTGGGCGCCTCCCTAGGGAGGTGTTCCAGGCACGACCAGCTGGGAGGAGACCCCGAGGAAGGCCCAGGACCAGGTGGAGGGACTATATCTCCAAACTGGCCTGGGAGCACCTCGGGATCCCCCAGTCAGAGCTGGCTGATGTGGCCCGGGAAAGGGAAGTTTGGGGTCCCCTGCTGGAGCTGTTGCCCCCGCGAACCAATCCCGGATAAGCGGTTGAAGATGAGATGAGATGATGGACAGGCAGTTTGGTTTCGCGTCAGCAGTGATGCAGGTGTTGTAGCGGACTGTTATGGGGAAGAGGGAGTTAGAGCTGAGCCAGAAGGCAAAACTCTTGATTTAACAGTCGGGCATCTGATCAGGATGCCTCCTATAGAGCAGGGGTCACTAATATCCGGACCGCGATAATTAGTGATACCGATAGATAATTGATAATTATTACATTTTGACGGAGCGCTTTTATTTTAACCGGCGCAGCTTTTCCAGCCTTTACGGCACTTGTTCTACGGCGTAAATCACATCACGTGACGCAGCTCAGCCAATCAAATATGGGTATTCTGACAAGTTTCCTGACTCGAGTGAGATGTAGACACACGGGGGAGACGAGGAAAGAGAACGAGGAGTAGGAGAATTATTACGCCAGTCAGAGAAGTTGTTTCACATGACGTTCTCCAAAGAGAGATAAGTGGTCAGAGAGACCAGAATCTTTAAACAAGAATGAACAGACTCTTATAGGTTAACTCTTCCCACGGACAGTTTAAAACCAGTATGTCTCATATGTTCAGAAACCGTGGCAATTATTAAAAGCGGTAATTTGAAGCGCCACTACGAGACAAAGCACAACTCTTTTGAGCAAATGTACCCACTCACATCTGAAATGAAGACCCAGAAAATAAACCCAAGAGAATATGATCAGAATCCTAACACATGAATTCATTGACCAACTATGATGTTAACAGAGATAATAGGGCTGAAACAAGTAGTTTAATAACCACACATTAAGTCCATGCTCACACATTTATCTTGTTAGAAGATGAGAAAAATATAATATCGTGGCTTTTTTGATTGACATCACTTCACACATGAATGAACTGAATTTAAAGCTGCAGGGCAATTCAGTGAAATTGATTTTTCTAAAATGAATTACTTCATTTTAACTTGAGGTGAAATGATTTTGTAACTATGCACCATTTCCTCTAAATTCTCATCTGAAATTAGACAAATTGTCTCATGAATGTGATTTGAAGTTAGCTCATGCATGCGATTTTGAAGGGCTTTAATTTTGAAATGCTACATCAGAATGTTCTGGTTCTCTCTGAGTGACACCTTGAGGTGGTCTGTTATTAACCTGAAGTGAAATGATATCGTAACTATGCACCATTTCCTCTAAAATCTAATCTGAAGTTAGACAAATTGTCTCACTAAAAAAAATCATGCTGTTTTGAAAAAGACTTAAACTAGTGATTAAGACCATAAACTCAAACTTAAAAGAGTCCACGCTTTTTACTGATGTTCACGTTTATTATTGTCCTCTCATGGAACACCGTGAAAACTAGAAGACACAAAACAGCTTCATGTACAAACAACAAATAAACAAATACTCTGTCTCTCATCACCTACAACAAGTATAACAGTACTTTAATGAGTTAACTTAATAAACGTTACCGTGTTCGCCTGGTGGACCAGTAGTAGAATAACATACGGGAAAGAAAAAGTTCGCCGTTTTCACCCGCCATTTCTCGTCTTGCTCAGTTCCGCTTAACTTCCGGGTTAATGGTCACGTTACAATAACAAAAAAGCTCATCTATCACCGTGAGTAAAACAAGGACAAAACGGTTACGAGTTTAACACAAGGTACCCGAAATTACAGTAAACGTTATGTATTACAATTGCAGAAATAAACTAAATAACAATACAAAATCGTGTAACTCAACTTCCGGTGTTGTCATGGCAACGTTTATACGCCGGTTCAGCGTCAGCTACAGTGCCTTCTGGGTGATTGATGAGCCTCTCTCTTTTACTGGGCAGGATGAGACATTATGCATTCAGCATTATGGGACAGCAGCTGAAAGGCTATTGTTACGGTGTGTAATTTTCAGTTTATTCTTACTCTGTATTTGGTGAATGGAGGTGTGTCCTCGCTCTCTGCCACACACACAAAGGTCATTCTATCTACAGAAGTTGTGAGTCAGCAGAGTAAACCAGAGCTAAGCGATCCTCATCAGTCCCTTGCTCGTCTTCCCTGCCTCACTATGTGGCTGTGGGATTTGTTTCCGTGGCTTGATCTGAGGGGAATGCTGCTTTTTATTCTTGCCGTTCTCCTTGCGGCGTATTTTCGGAACAATAAGGATCCACCCAATTTCCCCCCGGGACCACCATCTCTCCCTCTTTTGGGAAACATATTCAACATTGAATCTAAGCAGCCTCACATTTACTTAACCAAGGTAAGATCACAAATTGCATTTTATGAGGAAGTGTGGAAAGGTGGAAAGAAGATATATACTCTATATAGAAAACAATGGTAAAAACCTGCTGATGGTTTGTCAGTGTCACAGAAACCATTGTCTTGAAATATGCATCTTATCAGAGTCACATGCTAGACAACAGGCCACTTATTCTCTGCTCCTGCATCCACAGCTGGCTGATGTTTATGGGAATGTGTTCTGCATACGTCTGGGAAGCCACAGAACGGTGTTTGTGTCTGGGTGGAAGATCGTGAAAGAAGCCATAGTGACGCAGGCCGACAACTTCGTGGACCGGCCTTACAGCCCAATGGTGACCAGAATTTATTCCGGGAATTCAGGTGAATCACGCGAACATGCAGCACATCGGTATTAAAGAAGTCAACCTGCCTCCTGATCCCTACCCTTAACAATGTTCGTGTGGTTCACCTCTGTCTCAGCGGGGCTTTTCTTCAGTAATGGGAAAGTGTGGAGCAGACAGCGGCGTTTCGCCATGGCCGCGTTACGTACCTTCGGCCTGGCCAAGAGCTCCATGGAGCAGAGCATCTGCGAGGAGAGTCATCATCTGCGGGAGGCGATGGAGAAGGAGAAAGGTTGGCTAAAAAAAACACAAAAAAAAACAGAAAAGAGTACAAAACGTAACAGAATGAAAAAGCAAGAATACACCCCAGACATTCATCTTTCTGCTCAGGTGAGCCATTTGACCCGGTGCCCCTCTTGAACAGTGCTGTGGCCAACATCATCTGCCAGATAGTGTTCGGGAGACGGTTTGACTACGGCGACCACAACTTCCAGAGCATGCTGAAGAATCTGACGGAGGTGGCCTATTTGGAGGGCTCCATATGGGCTCTAGTAAGACGCACAGAGACACAACTGGCGACCTCACATGGCTAAAGGCATTCAGGACATGGATCAGAACCAGCGTGTCAAAACACTCGATTATATCTAATTATCATTGTCTTTTATGCAAGTCCGATTTGTCAATTGAAAGTTGAAGTGAGAACATATTGTGAGCTAAAGTGAGATCTTAAACAACGCCACTGAATGAGTCCCATATTTACTTTCCAAACAGCTGTATGACGCGTTCCCAGCTCTGATGAAACACCTGCCGGGGCCTCACAATGGCATCTTCAGCAGCGTCAAATCGCTGGAGGCCTCCATCAGGCGAGAGGTAGAGAGGCACAAGTTGGACCTGGACCCTGGCAACCCACGAGATTACATCGACATCTTCCTGATAGAGGAGAAAGTATGGCGTTTGCAATGTTGACTCGGGCCAATCAATGTGTACGAGATGAGAAAAAGCTAATCGACCGTATGTCCGTCCCTTCGCTTTGCTCAACAGCACAACAGAAACAGCGAGTTGGGTTTCGACGACGGCAACCTGGTTCTGTGCTGTTTGGATCTGTTCCTGGCTGGCAGCGAAACCACTTCGAAGACCCTGCAGTGGGGCCTCATCTACCTCATCAGGAGCCCTGGTATCCAGGGTGGGTGTTCAGATAAGAGTCCCACAGCAGCAGCAGCAGCAGCAGCAGCACAAGAAGTAGATCAACAGACACCGGAGACATGCGTAAGATCAAAAGACGCCACGTTAATTGATCAAATTAAACATTTGGATATTTCATATTTTCCTAGACAAAGTCCAGGCGGAGATAGACAGAGTGATCGGACAGAACCGGCAGCCCACGATGGCGGACAGACCCAACCTGCCGTACACAGACGCCGTCATCCACGAGATCCAGAGGATGGGAAACATTGTTCCTCTCAATGGACTCAGAATGGCCGCCAAGGACACGATGCTGGGCGGTTACTTCATACCCAAGGTGATCTACAGAGCGGGGATTGTGAGGATACTTTAAACAAAAGTCTGCATATGAGACTTTTGTACTATTAGTAGAATTAGATTCCTGCGTTGGGTTTTTTTCCAACTGCTCCAGAGCGTTGGAAAGCCCAAAATTAATTAATTTATGTTGACGAAACTGAGCCATTAAAGAAACGTTAATGGCTCATTTAATACGCCGAATCGCTTTGTTCAAATCGAGGATTTCAGCTTTTTTTAGATACAAGTAGGAGGGCTTCAAGGGTAAAAGGTGCATTATGCATTTAATAGAAAACAAATGTGTAATTGTGTGCAGTTTGTGATGTCATATATATATATATATATATGTAAATGTAGGCTAATGTTAATAAATATAATATAAATATTGAATGTCCTGACATCACCTGGAGCTTTATAATCAAAGAAGAAGAAAAAACGGGGAAAAACGCCAAAATACTTTTTGTTGTTTTGTAAGACGGTACTGAACTGTATAAAGCAGCGGAACATAACTCAAGAATAAATACGTTCAGTTAATTGTGACAATTTCACACAAACGTCTAATGGGATAGATTGATGAAGTGGTGACATGCTGTACAGACAAACCCCTGAACTGAATGAGAGAACATGAACACCTGACATGACAAATAACCGGTAATTCATTCAGCTTACATAGTGTAGAAACACAACCTGTGACCTCGTGGTGAGCTTTCTTTACAGAGTCAACACCCACTTGTTGACTCTTGCCCTTATCACACCTTATCAGCTGTGGCCGTGCGATCCACGGATCTCTACTTAAGCCTTTTGTTTGAACAATATCAAATTGATTTGTGGTCTCTCTCTGTGTGTGTGTGTGTGTGTGTGCGTGTGTGTGTGTGTGTGTGTCGTGCAGGGAACCTCGGTGATGCCCAACCTGACCTCTGTGCTGTTTGACAAGACTGAATGGGAAACTCCTGAGGCCTTCAACCCGGAACACTTCCTGGATGCTGAGGGGAAGTTTGTGAGGAGGGACGCGTTTTTACCTTTCTCTGCAGGTAACGTTCACATGTAACCGAGAGCTGTAGGGGAGACACTACAGGGGAACAGGGTAGACATGTGTTTATATTAAATGTTATGTTTAAATATGCAAATGGAGATTTGCATATTTAAATGTGTGCTAATTTGCATACATTTCCAGAGCAGAAATCTGAACATTGGATTTAATTTTGTTGACATATTTAGAGTCAAAGGTTTTTACAAAGGGAATTTTGGAAATATCTTTGTATCCATCAGAACATAATGTCAACTGCCATACAAAATAAAATCCATTTTTCATCATGTTTTTGGGGACTAAAATGTACTATAAATCAGGCTATGAATGATATGTGAACAAACCCCTCAGTAGAAACCTTCAGAGCATAGAGAGGAACGGAGCTTTAACCTTTGGTGTATGGAAGAGCTGCTGAAGTGGAGGTTTATTTCTTCAAAGATATGTTTTGCAAAATGACAGACATTTTGAAGAATAGGGTTAAAAAACAAACAAACAACATAACCATCACCATGAAACTTCCCCAGTCGATTTTTTTGTATTAGTTTCCTGAAATGTTTAAATATGCAAGTGAGGCATTATCTAATGCTAACATTTGAAATCTACAGACGCAAATAGACGAAGTAGTAAAACAAACACCTGTATTGATTTTTGAATTTTTTTTTTTTTCTTTCCATAGTCCAAAGAAGATATGGAACTAAAATAGCCTGTAGTGTCCAGACTCAACGGAAAGAATCGACTTTTAGAAATTTGAACAACAACGGAAGAAACTATTTAAAATGAAGAGAATGTTGGCTTAATAATAAGATTATACGAGGACATATTTCACATTCTCTCGCCTTCATTCTTGTGCATTTCTGCTTTCCCCCCTTTTCCCAGGGAAACGTGCGTGTCTGGGTGAACGCCTGGCGAGAATGGAGCTGTTTCTCTTTTTCGTCAGTTTATTTCAGAAGTTGAACTTCACCACGCTGGATGGAGTGGAGCTGAGTACAGAGGGGATCATCGGAGCCACGCGCACACCGTACCCCTTCAAGATCTACAGCAGAGCCCGCTGACTCCTGCAACCTAGCCTATCTATATCTATATCTATATCTATATATACACGTGTGTGTGTGTGTGTGTGTGTGTGTGTGTGTGCTGCAGTAAAACCAAAAACATAATATACATCTTCAAACAACTATGTTCTATTGACATTTTTAGAGTCTGGTAGAGACATGCTGGAGCTGATGGTGGCATAAATACATGTTCTATAGAAGGGCAGCTATAGCATGCTTTGTCACATAATGTGTGACATGTGATCAGTTATTATTGTTCAAATAATAACATTGTTTTGTAACCAGCAAGCAAAACTCACCAACATATCTTCTCATTCACAGTTAGGCCCAGTAATAAACGATATTATTGTCATTTTAAAACCATTTTTAATGACATCATGATAATATAATAGCATATTATTTAAAGTACACCCTTTCAAAGACTCGTGGATTTTACCTTCTTAAGATTATTAAGACATCAGAAGTGAAAAAAAACCATTTAAAGTATTTTTAAGAAATGAAACAAACAAAACTAGAATCACGGTTATTTGCCTCAACCAACCAGTCAAGTAGCAGTTTACATTCATATCTCTGCCCAAAATGTCTTCATCGTTTCATCCGTTTAATGTCATAATTAGCGTATCAATTCTTGAGCTATAGCCGAACACGTGTTTTGTGAGGTCAGTGACCTTTGACCTCCTAATTCCAAATCAGTCTTTTTAAATCCAAGAGGACGTTTGTGCCAGATTTGGACAAAAGTTGCTCAAAGTGTTCCGGAGATAGAACTAGAATGGGATAGATGTGCAACCAGAAGATATGCTACTGAACGAAAAACACAGTCTTAGAAAAAAAAGAAAAAAAAGAATTGATCTTACTTATTCACAAGAAAACCAAAAAGGCTTTAAATGTTGAATTCCTGAAAATTCACAATGCCTTTCTCACTTTTCTTCATTTACACCACACACACACACACACACACACACACACACACACACACACACACACACACACACACACACACACACACACACACACACACACACACACACACGCTACAGTTGATTGTACTTCTTATTTTCATACAAATGAACATTTGAAATCGGCAATCTACGAGAATCGTCCACCGCAAAAAGGAAATTAAAAGCGCTTCGACACACACACACACACACACACACACACACACACACAGACACAGACACACACACACACACACACACACACACACACACACACACACACACACACACAGACACAGACACAGACACACACACACACACACACACACACACACACACACAGACACAGACACAGACACAGACACAGACACAGACACACACACACACACACACACACACGCTACAGTTGATTGTACTTCTTATTTTCATACAAATGAACATTTGAAATCGGCAATCTACGAGAATCGTCCACCGCAAAAAGGAAATTAAAAGCGCTTCGACACACACACACACACACACACACACACACACACACACACACACACACAGGTCACAAACAGAGTAACGAGGTAATCAACACCCGTCTCGTATTTAACTCAGCCAATAACCCACAAGATCAAAGAAAACCCTTCTTCACTCTTCACTGCCTGAACACAGCCGTGATTAAATACAATATCGACGAGAGTAATTCAAAACTACGATTTGCAGGTTCGGTCAGAAGCCGGTGTTAAAATTGCGTTTACATTACAGCTGCACAACTTCACAGATGTGATTTCTCACTAAATAAAAGATTCGAGACAGAATGAATGAGGCTCGCCAGTTTTCATTTAGAGCGCCAGGAAGGATCACACTCTAGGAATAGAGAAAAATGCGTGATGTCGATACAGTAGGCCTGATCCTCTCGGGTGGGATCAGAGGTCGATCGCTTAAAAGAGGAGTACTTCTCCCACTAAATGACCCTTTGTATCTCCGTTACTCGTGAAGTGAACTCCGGAGAATCAAAATAGGCGAAAATAGAAGTCTTGATGAATGGAGGTAAACGGGGGCCGCAGGTTAGCAAAGATGTGTTTGGGCATAAGTGAGCGTACGACTGGATGAATGAGACTTGGATTATACAGCACAAGGTGTGTGAGAGTTCCTCAACAGACGCTTTGATAAAGTTTTGATAAAGACCTCCATTGACTTCAATTCATTCTTTAGATTCTCTGTTAACCGCATGAGAGAAAAACAACGATTTCTTTAAGAGCTTGAAGTAACAAACGGTGAGGAGTTGATCTAGAAAAGGTCGTGTTGGGGATGAAATATTACTCCAATGTGATTTATTTGATTCTCAAAGCTTTACATAATGAGCTTGTTCTATGTTAGTAAAAAAGAAAAAAAAAGAAAAGAGGAACATGTGACTGATGCTTTAAAGCAGTTGGCGGCCAGCGCCAAATACAGCGATCATTCTCTCAAAGACATCCGTTTGTCTTTTTTCGTCAGTCTGCAGGATGACTGCGTTGGTGCTCCAGTAACTGCATAGAGTGATGGTTTACTTTTCCATAAATCCACAATCATCTGAAGCTAGTTCAGAATTCAAGTTTTTTAAAAATGATCACATTCTTATATGTATATTAAGGGCTGTAATTCAGAATAAAATAGTGAAGCGTTCATTAAACATTCCTCTCATTCCTGTTCACATCATGAACGGCTGTAAGGAGACTGAAGGCTATATTGATTATGAAGTATAAACATAAAGCAGACGCACAGGGCAGGAGGGTCGGGACAGTGTGCTGGTTCCTGTTCTACGAGAGGACCGCCTGTGGCCCGTGTTGTGTGGGACAGTGTGCTGTAGTCTCGGGTTTGTGACCGATCGGGTCGCGTTCGATCAGCAGGCGCTCCTTGATCCGTGGCCCCTCCCCTCCCCGAGCTCAGGTGTGTTTAAGGTCACTTGTAGTGCTCACCGGGTGGGAGGGAGCGAGGGAGAGTACTTCGTCCCCTGACTGAGTAAGAAGGTGAGACGTGGGACTCTGCGACGAGGTCTACTTGGAGGTAGAGGCGGGCACGCTGATGGAAAGCGCCCGGCGCGGGGCGTTCGAGACCTGCCGCTGCTGGGACAGGAAGGACTGGCCGGGGGACAGCATGGAGGAGGTGCGGCCGCCCAGACGGGATTCGATCGCCAGCTTCTGAAAGTTCAGACTCTGAGGACCAAGACAAGACACGTTTAGAGCCTCCACTCTTTCTTCGTTAGGAAGTCAGAAGGTCGTAACGTGGAACCGGGAATCGGTGTCTTTGTTTTGTAAGGCAAAAAGACACCGAGGCTTTATTGTGAAGGCGGCTGTAGGTTCCCCCACAGACCTCCCTGTGACTGAACTGAACACTAAAGTCAGAAAACAGCAGGATGAACTCCTTTTACCTTGTTGTACCACGCAGTGACGATCAGCTTCTCCTCATACTCTCTCAGCTTGGCCTGCTCACACTGACGCTGCAGAGACGAACCAATGAAACACCAGTCAAGTTTGAAATCTTTAAAACATAAAACATAATAATGCACGTCGTTACTGTGATTCAGAGTAAAACGGCTGATTTACTTCCAGGTTGAGAATCTGCTTGTCCCGATCCGCTAACTGGTTCCTCAGAGCCTGGATCTCAGCGGTGGCTGGGTTCAGTTTAGGATCCAGCGCTCTGATAACCTACAAGCACAAGTTCATTTATCGATACACACAACTCATAAACAATTACATTCAAACAAAATGTCCCGTTATCAATCAGATATTAGTTAAACAATGACCTCACGTTCTTCCTCATCCTTAAACCTCTCATCGCAAACAAGAAGGACCTTTCTGAAGTCAGATCAACACGACTGGACTCAACCAGAATATCAACACAAAATAAATAAATCATCTTTTCACTCACATTGCGAGCTTTCTCCAGGTACATCTTGTACCTCTCCTCCATGGCCCTCATGTCATCGTCCTTCTTCTTCAGAGCAGCGTTCAGCTCATCCAGCTTCAAGGCTTAGAGGAAGACACGCAGAGGTTTTCACTACAGTCACACTGTCGCCGCGGTGATAACGACGCTGAGAGCGAACGCTGAGTGTGTGTTCTTACAGGTCTGAGTGTTGTCAGGCTGGAGGTCCTCCAGCAGCTCTTTCTTCTTCATGATTTCGTCCTGAGCCTCGTTCAGCTGCACCCTGAGGAGACACATGTTGTTTCTTTACCTCCCTCTACTGGAGGACAGGCGCTTTCATCTTTTAAAAACAAGGGCCGACACACGAGTCACACTTACATGTGCGCGTCGAGTTTCCTCTTCAGGTTCGACTGAGGAAAAAAAGAAAGAAGAAAAAATGTTAATGTTAAAAAAAAAAGGACATTTAAATAAGATTAACTTTCTCTCTGAAAACATGCACTAATGTGATTTCTCTCCATGACAGCACAAAGTCTGAACAGCTTAATAAGATTAACTGTGTGAGTGTGTGTGTGCCAGCGCTCCGGGCACACACACACACACACACACACACACACACACACACACACACACACACACACACACACACACACACACACACACACACACACACACACACACACACACACACTCACATCGTCAGGTTTGGCCGCCTGACTCTGCAGAGCCTTCTGGAGGTCCTCCACCTGCTGCTGCAGCTCGCTGATCCGCTCTCGACTCAGTCTGCAGGTTGATCACAGGGAAGAGGACGGAAATATTAACGAGATTAGAGACAAAAAAAACACTAACATTAACTTTTGTCTTTAGTGGGAAAGGACAAATGACTCTACAGTCGTCACGTGTCTTTATTGACCAGCTCCGGCTCTGATCGGCAGTGATGGAAACATGACACCGGAGTGGACAGACTAAAAGTTTTAGTAGGCTGAGTTTAAGGTTTAAGGCTCGTTCAGTTGCTTATGTCTGTAACATTGGAAGTCATTTGGACGTACGGGCTGAGGGGGCTTGCCTTTCCAGCTTCTAGGGGGCGCTAGCGAGCAATTCTCTCATACTCCAGCGTGGGACCCATACAATATAAAATGTTTCACTAGTCCTGATATGCATGGCAAATTTGGGGAGTTTTGGGATACGATAAAGCCCCCAAAAAAAGGCGATTCATTCGAGAGAGAAATAAGAAGAATTCCGTCGTCGGAGCTCGGGTCCTGAAGACAGAGGGACGGGTGTGAATGCGTTCACCTGTTCTCGGTGTCCAGCTCGCTGCGCGTCTTGTGCGCGTCCTCCAGCTGGCTCTGCAGCGCGGCGATCTTCTCCCTCTCACACTCCTCCTGCTGCACTCTCAGCATCTTGTTCTCATGCTGCAGCCTGATGAACTTCTCTCTGAACAATCGAGCGTACAAGGGTCAGCAACACACACACACACACACACACACACACACACACACACACACACACACACACACACACACACACACACACACACACACACACACAGTCGACGTTGACAGAATCAGTGTCTCTTACCTGTACTCAATGGGTATTAACTCAGCTGCCAGGTTCTCATGGCTGGGGCTGCTAGCAGGAAGGATCCCTGCGGGAAGAAGAAGTTTCTGCGCTTTAGAATATGGAAGTCCTGACTTGTCAGATATAGGACCGTCCAGTCACACACCTGGTTGGGAGAGCTGGTGCTGTTGAGCCTGAGTGCATCGCAGCTCCTCATTGATCTCCTTCAGAGAATCTCTCTCGATGATGGTCCTCTGATGGAGGCAATTCAAAGAGCTTTACGTAAAACGCTGAAAAGCGTCGGGAAAGTGCAACAGAAAGACATTCAAATAATAAAAATCCTTCTGCCGACTCATTTCATAAGCCGCCTCACCTCTTTCTCCTTCATCACAGTTTCGTGCTTTTCCTCCAACTTCTTCATCTCATAGGCCAGGTTGTCCGCTCGCCGCGACTCCTCGGACAACCTCATGTGTAGCTCCTGGACCTGACAAGACAGCGAACCGATAACAGCAACATACCTTAAATGAACTCTGTACCGTTGTGAACGTGTGAACGCTCCCCTCGGCTCACCTGTCTCTTGTAGGTCTCCAGCTGTGCGCGGGCAGCGTTGGCCTTGCGCAGCTCTTCCTCCAAGCTGACGGTGTTGTGCATGTAGGTCATGTTGTTCTCCTCCAGCAGCTTCATCTGCCTCTTCAGATCGCCGAGATTCTCCAGCTTACGTTTGTACGTGTCCACCGAGGCCTCCAGCATCACCACCCGGTCAGAGCAGTTCCTACAGGATGTGAATACGAGAGCAATAGCAAAGAGGTATGAATGAGCGAATGCATGCATGCATGGCTCAGGAGACTGCTTGATCAACCCGCACAGACCTCAGAACGTCCAGTTCATCTTTGAGGGCTCGAGACTCTTCTGCCAGGCCGGTGAGCTCGTCATTGCGGTGCTGCACCTCGATCAGCTGCTTCTCCAACTCTTCACAGTGGATCCGGTAGTCATCCTTGGCGGCCTCCAGCCTGAAAGACGCGAAAAACACACGTGATCGTTCGGAGTTATGCGAGCGCGACGATGGGTCGGGGGGGGGGGGATGGGGGACGTGGCCCACACCTGAAGTTCTCCTCCTGCACCGCCTCCAACTGTTGCTGCAGCTGGCTGTGTTTCCTCCCCGAGGGGGTGCTCGGGTCGTCGAACGTGTCCAGCTGATTGGCTCGGTCCGTCAGGACGTCGTTCTCGGCCAATAAGCTGTTCCGTTCCTCTTGCAGGACAGCCACCTGTCCAGGTACGACACGCTTTAGAGACATCCTCGCAAAGGACACAGTTTTAACAAAAGTTAAAGGTATCGTTCACATAGTTTTTTGAAGTGGGGTTGTATGAGGTACTTACCCACAGGCTACAGTAGATAGTGGATGGAATAACCCCAGTTTGGAGAAACAGACAAACTGGTAGTTTAAGTTTAGTTTAATAGTTTTTCTACTGCCTCCATCCTCCGTCTTATTCTTCTGTTTTAATGTTTAATCAATCTCTGGCACATGAATAGAGATGGATCTAATCTTAATACACTGACTATAGATCAGTACCTCAAACAACCCCACTTTAAATAACCCAAACTATCCGTTTAAAAAAGTGGAATATATATATATATTTGTGTCGAGTCAGCAGGAAGAACATGCGACGTAAAATCTGTCTTCGGTGAATTAGTTCATGCAAAGCATCCAAAAGACACATTAGAGATGACGCTCTTCCTCTCCCAGCTGTTAAAGCAAACAAGTTCAGTTAATCCATGCTGGAAGCACGAGCACAGACACAGCGCACTTTAAGCAAACATGTTAATGCTCGGCTGGTTAGTTCTGACTTGTCGCCCATCATTTACATCCTGTTATTTACCGCCACACACCGGTGACCGTTAGTCTGAGATTAACTGGCCGTAGTTTTAAAAGTCCTGCGTACAACGGGACAACAAACTAGATCAAAACAATAAGATATAATCATCGTTATCACAGGAATTAAACTGAATATCTATGAAAAACTATACTGACTTATTTCCCAGCCGTACCTTGAACTCCACTGTCTAATCCTTTGAACTTGATCCCGGGTGAATTACTGGAATAACACCACACCCACACCCACACACACACACACACACACACACACACACACACACACACACACACACACACACACTGCGCGACTCGTCCCGACTGAGCCGACTGTTAGCGGAGTTAGGGTAAACGTTTGAGCGGCTGGGTTTTAGACGGGGTTTTAGTTCTGCCGAACGGTCGGGCCGCGTCGGACTCACCTCGCTGCGGCCAGAGACGAGAGCGACGCCGGAACAAAATCGATCTGTCGAGAGTCCAGTTGAACAGTTGAATCAGAGCCTGGGCTACGAGCGGTCTGTGCGGTGGGACTGTGGTGGGACCGGCCGAGCCCAGACTCTAAGCCCCACAGTCCTTCTGCCACAGCAGCTCCAGACAATGGAGCCAAGCATCACAGCGAATTACACAACTCCTGTTTATACTGTAGCACAGCCGGGCTCACACGTGTGCATAGACACGGATATCGGACTATCGGCAAACCGACTAGACTGCTGTGGATAAATCATATTAATGTTATTCATGTTAAAGTCCTGTATTCACCTGCATGTCCAGCTCCTGACAGCGTTGGGCTAACGCTTCCTTCTCTGCTAGAAGTTCAGTGAGTTCCTCCAGAGCTTTCTTCAGCTGCACACATGAAGGAAAAGCAGAATGGACCAACAGGTACACAGTTCAGTCACTGTAGTGCTGCAGCGCTCCGGTCACAAGTCTCAGAAGGCTTTCAAACACTCAGGCCAGGATGGAGTGACGGAGGGGGCGGGTCATATTGTGGGGGACTTTTTCATCAAATTTAATAAAAAAAAAAAAAAAAAAGTTTAAATTCACGTCTAACTACACAGCAGATCTGGCTTTAACAAAGCCAGATCTGCCCGTTAGTCTCTGTCATGATAAAACTGACCTGATGCTCCAAGTCCCCCGACAGTTCTGCTCCAAACGGGACCATGATCTCTTTACTCATGAGCTGAAGAGGACAAAACACCACTGAGTTAATGGATCTCACTCTCTCTCTCTCACACACACACACACACACACACACACACACACACACACAGTCCCTCACTCTCTCTCACACACACACACACACACTCACACTCTCTCTCTCTCTCACACACACACACACACACACACACACAGTCCCTCACTCTCACACACAGTGTACCTCACTCTCTCACACACACACACACACACACACACACACACACACACAGTGTACCTCACTCTCTCTCACACACACACACACACACGCGCACACACACACACACACACACACACACACACACACACACACACACACACACACACACACACACACACACACACACACACACACACACACACACACACACACACAGTGTACCTCACTCTCTCTCACACACACACACACACACACACACACACACACACACACACACACACACACAGTGTACCTCACTCTCTCTCACACACACACACACACACACACACACACACACACACACACTGTACCTCACTCTCTCTCACACACACACACACACACACACACACACACACACACACACACACACACACACACACACACACACACACACACAGTCCCTCACTCTCTCACACAGTTCAAGTCTCAAAGTTACTAAAATGTACATCGGATGGACTGACCTCCTGGATGGCTGTCATGACAACATGCTGCACAGACTCCTCCAGCGTCATGATGATCTGAATGTATTCTGTCCACAGAAGGAGAAGAGACACTCATCCACTGCGTGGTTTATTAGTGCGTTTCCTGCACTTCCAAAACGTAACACTGCAGTCATTGATTTCCCAGAGCGGGCCGTCTGACGGGCTCTGCTTTTGTCCGAGGCTTGGCAGGGCAATAACCGAACACTGTTCACACTCGCGGGCCTTAACCCAACAGGAACAATCCCCTCTCTTATCTGCGCTGTACAACGCACGTTTACCATCGGGTATCTGTTGGTATGTGTGTGTGTGTGTGTGTGTGTGTGTGTGTGTGTGTGTGTGTGTGTGTGTGTGAGACACGGATGCAGCCATCTACCTTGTTTACGCTCACATCTGACAGCGCAGCCCAGTACGAGCTGCAGCAGCCTGCCCAGCTCCACGGGGTCCGAATGCTCGGCCGCCACGGCCAGATCTGGCAAACGGAAGTCTGACATTTCCTGGGCTAAGACCTGACGGAACAGAGACAGACAGCAGCCTGTGACTTTAAGAGCTCAGCCTGCAAACAGCTGTGGGAGTAGAGTTAACATGTTAACTGTGTGTTATTTTAGAAAATTAGATATAGAAATGAGTGGCTGTTTTGAGTAGCAGGCTCGAACTGCTTGACGCTTGTTTTGATCCCAACTGCTCGGCTCCTGGGGCTTTGAGCTACGTAAACAGACTGCAACTCCCACGAGGACTGAACCAACACACGAGAGTCTCACCTACTCCCTGTCAACGGGAGGATACCGTGTGACCTACCTCATTGTAATAGTCAACCACCATCTGAAGGATCTTCTTCAGGTTGTTCATCTGAGATCACACACACACACACACACACACACACAAGATTGTAAAATGTTATCAACTTAGTTCAGAGTCAGGACCGAGAGGACAAACTCACAACAAACATAATGGACGATCATGCCGTGACGAAATCAAGACTTTTTAAATGCACACAAGTGGAAATATGCCTTTTTTTCACAGCAGACATTTTGACCAGTTAATAACATTAAATGTGCTAAATTTGATATTCAGAGCAGAGTTAGCTCTGTCAGCATTGTTAGCGCTGTTAGCATTGTTAGCACTGTTAGCTCTGTCAGCTCTGTCAGCGCTGTTAGCACTGTCAGCATTGTTAGCGCTGTTAGCTCTGTCAGCATTGTTAGCGCTGTTAGCTCTGTTAGCACTGTCAGTGCTGTTAGCATTGTTAGCGCTGTTAGCGCTGTTAGCGCTGTTAGCTTCCGGCTCAGTCGTCTCCATATGGAGACAATCCCTCTGCTCTGACTATCGAGAACCTTTAATGGTTGTTTTCTACTCTTGTGTCCCAGAAAGCCCAGCATGCAAAACGCTGAGTCACCTCAATGCAGTTCAGCCGCCATTCATTGTATTGAATACACACCTGTGCATGTCAAAATGTCTGATGTGAAAGAGGGCATCGTGGAGGGAAAACACAGTCAGAGCCAAACAGAGGGAGAGAGAATGGCGTGCGTTTACGTTTCTCAAATGACGTTACAACGTAGACGACATATATTTGGACAGACATACATGTACACATGTCACCAGAGGAGTCAGAGCGCGGGGTCAGAGTGGGGGCTAAGCCAGGAGAAGGAGAAGCACCCTTTGGGCAGGAAGGAGGTTAGTGTTGAGGGTCGAAGCAAACAAGAAGATTCAGAGAGGGATTCAGAGAGGGATTCAGGGAGGGATTCAGGGAGGGATTCAGGGAGGGATTCAGGGAGGGATTCAGGGAGAGATTCAGAGAGGGATTCAGAGAGGGATTCAGAGAGGGATTCAGAGAGGGACAGAGAGGGATTCAGAGAGGGATTCAGGGAGGGATTCAGAGAGGGACAGAGAGGGATTCAGAGAGGGATTCAGGGAGGGACAGAGAGGGATTCAGGGAGGGACAGAGAGGGACAGAGAGGGACAGAGAGGGATTCAGGAAGGGATTCAGGGAGGGACAGAGAGGGATTCAGGGAGGGACAGAGAGGGATTCAGGAAGGGATTCAGGGAGGGATTCAGAGGGGGATTCAGAGAGGGACAGAGAGGGGACGGGGACGACCGCGCTGCTCGTACCTTCAGTCTCCAGTTATCATGAACATCGGTCTTGATCCGGCCGAGCCATCCGTCAGAGAACCATGCCGGGTCTCTGCAGCACACAGAGGGGAGAACAGATCAGCCGCACAGGACTTCTCTAATTAACTCTAATTTGAGCTAAACCAGGACTGGGGGTAAAGAAACAATGCGTCTGCAGAGTCGCCAGATATCGTGATTAATGGGGCAGACCTGCATAACCGTGTGTGTGTGTGTGTGTGTGTGTGTGTGTGTGTGTGTGTGTGTGTGTGTGTGTCCTCACATTTGATGCAGTGCCTGTGATATTGCTGCTCCAGTGGTCAGCTCCTCCACCGTTCTGCAGGGCGCAGGAGTGTTGAAGGTCTGCAGCTGAGAGGCACAAAACATGGAGAATACTGGTAACTAAACATGAATAATAATAATAATAATAATAATAATAATAATAATAATAATAATAATGTGCCAATAATAATAACGACAACAACAATAATAAATACAAAATATGCATTTACTAATAATGTTTGATTTATAGTTATAGATTAAACTAAAACCACTTTGTATCCAGATTATAATTCAATGTTTGTGTTGTTGTTTGGCATTAAAACACAGAGGCATTATGTAAACAAACATATAAACAGGGACAACATTCTGATAATGAATATTCAGTAGTTATGAGGAGGAGAGGAGGGGGGGAGGAGAGGAGGAGGAGGAGAGGAGGAGGACGGAAGAGAGGAGGAGGAGGGAGGAGGAGAGGAGAGGAGGAGAGGAGGAGGAGGAGGAGGACGGAAGAGAGGAGGAGGAGGGAGGAGGAGAGGAGAGGAGGAGAGGAGGAGAGAGGAGGAGAGGAGGGGAGGAGGAGAAGAGGAGATGAGGAGGGCAGGGGAGGAGAGGAGGAGGGGATGGAGAGGAGGAGAAGAGGAGGGAGGAGGAGGAGAGGGAGAGGAGGGAGGACAGGAGGAGGGAGGAGGGGATGGGGAGGAGGGAAGAGAGGAGGAGGAGAAGAGGGATGAAAGGAGGAGGAGAGGAGGAGGAGAGGAGGGAGAGAGGAGAGGAGAGGAGGAGAGGAGGGGAGGGAGGGAGGGAGGAGGAGGAGGAGGAGGAGGAGGAGGAGGAGGAGGAGGAGAGGAGGGAGAGAGGAGAGGAGGAGGAGGAGAGGAGGGGAGGGAGGAGGAGGAGGAGAGGAGGGGAGGGAGGAGAGGAGGAGAGGGAGGAGGAGGAGAGGAGGAGGCTGCTCATCTGTATCACGTTTTCTATTTTTTTAAAAATGTAAATCAGTGAAAGTGTAAAAAATAATATTTATATTTTAAAGTATTTTTTTTGACGCAGACATGTTTGTCCTCTAAGCACATAGTAACACATTCTGTGTTTAAAAAGTGAAGCACGCGGGTTAACGTTCTAACCTGTAACTTAGAGTAGAAACCGTGACTCTGTTGGTCAACAAGGTAACTCGCGTGGCTTAGATGCAGCCAGAGGATTTAGACGTCAGATGAAGCCGACACGAGATCTAATCAGCCTATTAATAACCCAACGCTCATGGATCCACACACCCACCAAGAGGTGCAGGCGCAGCACCGCTACGATAGATACATTATGGCTAACTATTACTGGTTAGCTTCATTTAATCACTTATATAAGGATCCGGGAGACATTCCATATATCCCGGTTAATTGGATTATAACTCTATATCCGACGAGGATCGACTAAACTGAAGGAAATTGTTGTCTTTGTACCTTTAACTTTATATATTTATTAGCCTGCAGTGCCTCAACGCTCCTCACGTAACGTTACCGAACGTTAACGTTACATGTCGTATCGCACCCGTAGTTCCTTGTGTCACGCGACACATTCCCATTACGTTAAGAAGGAAAAAACAACTCACCCATATTACGAGGCTCTCGGACAGCTCCGTTTTATTCGCCTCCATTTGTCCTTTCCTAGCTTTAAAGCTAAAGTGTTTTCCTCCACCTGTCAGCAACGCTCTTCCGCTCTTTTCCTCTGCATTTGACCTCACCTGCTTGCCGAAAAGGTAGCTCTCCAACGACAAATACGTACACTGGAGAGCCGCGACCGGCCGCTCCGCCTTTAAATGAACGTAAAAAGGTACGCGAATGGCGCAGCTTCTTGAGTTCTTGCGCTTGCGGGCTCGAGTTGAGCTGAAAGTGAGTGGCGTCCAATCAGCGTTGAGATCTGGGAAGAGTGACGTCTGTTAAACCGCGCTTTAGCCAATCAGTGAGCGAGATCCTCGATTCACACACACCCCTTTTAAACTGGCGAAAATCAAAAGGTTTCTGATCCGTGTGATTATAACATGGCTTTCCCCTCATTATTGATGGATATGTAGCATGGATTTACACAGAATTTACACTGTACATTTACATTTATACTATTTTGGTAGGTTACAGCATTTAAACAAATGGCTCAATTAGACGTGTCTCTCCTCAGGCGTACTACAGATTATATGTATGGATTTAACGTGTTGTTTAACAATGTTACAACCAAAACCAGGTAAATAAATCGGAGGAAAGGCTACTGAAAATTGCAAATATGACAAAAAAACAAATACATTTACAGCTCATATCAAACAATTTTTCTCGAAATAGTTTATTTTAATAAAATAAGTTTTAATCGAAAACAAAAACAACAACATTTATTCCACTTTCTCTTTGCTTGGCCTCATCTTCTCTCACAACAACACACTTGCTCAACCAGCATGAAATATGAATCGCTCGTTTCACGTCTGACAACCTGCTACACCGTCAGAGGCGACGCAGCCTATAGCCAACACAAATAATACTCCTGCACAGCCAGTTATGCAGGTGTCGCTTGGAGTTGGATATTGAATACAAATAGAATGTTAATTCCCTTAAACCCTGAATTTATAGGCTCCGTTAACGACCAAGAAAGCCTTTTCTGTAATAAACCTGCCCTCAGTCAACCGCGAATAAAACTTGGCAGCACGCCAACCGTTCTCTGAAAATAAATCATTTCCCACGTATGCAATAAACCTCCTGACGTTATCCATTTATATATCTCACGTGAGGGTGTGTGTGTGTGTGTGTGTGTGTGTGTGTGTGTGTGTGTGTGTGTGTGTGTGTGTGTGTGTGTGTGTGTGTGTGATGGGCTACTGATTGCTTTCAGTCACTACTCCAAGATAACAAACCTCACAGGCTGTCGTCATGCTCTCTGAGCCACAATATGGAAAATTACAAACAAAGTAGAGGATGATCACATGCAGCCTTATTACATATTCAATGTGAAGTTGGTTGAATTTAACACGAAGCATTCCTACATCTCTCCTTAGGACAAACAGCTGAGGGATCACTGAGCGTATAGTTGATATGTCACACACACACACACCTGAAGTCAGTGTGTGTGTGTGTGTGTGTGTGTGTGTGTGTGTGTGTGTGTGTGACCTGAGACTGGACTTTATCAATGTGGGCTGCAGGAGCGTCCTCTGTGCTGTGTTTAGCTTGTCAGTAGGTGAGCACCAGTGTTTTATCTCCTGACTCTCTGTCACTGCCAGACCCTGACCCTCACCGACTGATGTCTGCTATTTTTAGATGACCTGAACCACATGGATACGTCTGGCATGGAGAGCTCTGTGAAGGTTATTGCATCTTCACTCACCGTTTGAAGCGGAGAGAGAGAGAGCTTTTTTTTTTTAAGGGGAGACAAAAACATTTTTCATACTCTGGTCTATTTCAAGATTTTAGGCTGTTTTGCTTCCTTAACACGTCTTCTTTCAGTCAAAAACATCCAAAATACACATGTAGCTGTTTATTTTACTACTTTGTCTTTGTGTCTGTAGATTTCTCCTAAACAAATATAATCTTAATGTGAGTAATGAACAGAGAAAGCTTCATGGTCATATCTATATGGTTCATGTTTTTACTCTATGTACCTGTAGTGTCTTCAAAATGTCTGTCATTTAACAAAACATATCTTTAAAGGCCCTTTTCTTAAAATTAGTCAGCAGCTCTAACATACACCAAACTTTCCCAGTTTCACTCCTCTCTATATTCTGAAGGTTTTTACTGTGAGCTTTGTTCACAAATCCTTCATAGCCTGATTTATACGACATTTTATTACTAAAAACACGACGAAAAAAATGTATTTCTTAACGTCTGTTGACAGGATTGTCTGCTTTATGGAGTGAAACAAAGAGATATCCAAAAGTCCCTCCGTAAAAACCTTTGACTCGAATATCTCAACAAAATGAAAACGACCAGTTTGAACCTTTCTTTATCCAATCTTCAGATTTATGGTCTGAGTAGGTATGCAAATTGGCACATATTTGATAATGTAGTGCCTCATTTGCACATTTCAGAAAACTTGTAATACAAAAAAATACTTGTTTTAATGTCAGTAATCAACTGGGGAGGTTTCATGGTGTTATCTATTAGTTGAACTTTTTGCCCTCCCCTCAGCAACTTTATTTTGGTAGTTTTATTGCGTCATTTTGAGTCATTTGGCCAAAACTTTGACTTTATTTTAACGATAACAGGATGCAGCAGTAGTTGAGAAATGTGCCTTCATGCTGCAGTGGTTCTACGAGAGGCTGAGGTGTCTCTCCATGACCCTTGGTGTAGCGCGGCGTCAATGTCACAACCAATACTTTATGGTAAGAGTGGAATTACACAAAGCGGGGCTGTTAGCAGAGTAAACTGTGGGTAAATGATTGGCGAGGTCAGATCTAACCTACTTAAACACAGCGTGGCTTTCATCTGCCGGTAGGTCATGTGACCCCCCCTCCAAAAAAAAATAGTTTACCTCTGACCAGACTGGAGGAGGTGGGCTTTTTTAGATGAAACGATTCTGATACTTTTAACCCTCAAAGTCTAACATGTCGTAAACAGAAGCGCCGCCGCCGCCGCCGCTCTATTGACCTGACCGCATTACTGCTCCTTTAAAGCAGGAAGAAGCAGAGAGCAGCTGATGTTGGAAGGTGTGGTTGATCATTAACAGGCCCCCCCCTCCCATTGATTTTGAACAGTGATGCTTGTGAGGCAGCGCTTCACTTCCTTCCAGGAGACAGCTGACGGACGTGCTTCTGGCTCAGCGATGCGGCCGCACCACAGCTCTCAGTCCAGGTGAGTCTCGCCTCGCTGCACGTTAGGCAGCATTGAAGGGCTTTTGTGTTTTGAGGGGGGGGGGGGTTAATGTCAGAAACAGTGAGAAATGTTTAATTTTTAATATTTTTTTTTATCATTGCATTTAAGAGCTGCACAAACATGAAGTTAAACCAGAGCAAACCACAACAAAAACATGTTTCATCATGTGAAATATTAATGATTTAATGACCTGTTTATCTGTTTTCGCTGACCGGCCAAGTTTCTGATAAAAGACAGATTTAGATGCTGTTGTATAAGATGCCTGATGAACGCCTGATTGACTTATTTACATCATTTCACTATTTTTCTGATCCCACGTATTGATCTTGAATGACATGCAGGGTAAAAGGACTTTAACACAGCATCTCCATGTAGTCAGAGCCTCAGCATCTGTCCGCCACAAATAGAACAAGAGCTGAGCTCAATCGACCTTATCTCACAAACGCAGTTAGCTTTGTGTCAGCTGTGTTATCACTGTGTGTGTGTGTGTGTGTGTGTGTGTGTGTGTGTGTGTGTGTGTGTGTGTGTGTGTGTGTGTGTGGTGTCAAACGCTGCAGGCCGGACCGTCTCCCCTCTGAAGCTCCAGCTGGTCAAGGCCACCTCGGGTCACCCGGGTCGCCGGCGTCGACGCCGCCGAGCCGCCGCGAGGTGAGAGCTTCACAGAGAATATTATTACTGGAAGGCCCTCCTGTGTGATGATTATCAGTGCTTTTATTATTATTATAAGGGTTCACAGGCTGCATGACTAATTAACGGTGACCTCACTGTTAAGAAACAATAAAACAATATAAAAAAAATAAACCTGGTGCCAAATGGGGCGGGTGCTGGGGAAAAAAAAGACGTATGATCTAGAACACGATGTCAGGAATACTATATTTGGCCATAAGGTTCTGCTTCCTTCTTCCTCCTTTTCATTTTTTTCCTATTTCCTTCTTCCTGTTTCCCACCTCTCGTCCCTGTTGACTCCGTATTCTTCTCTTTTTTTTTTCCCCCTCTCATCTCTGCAGGAAGCCACACAGTCGGGTTCCTCCGTAAACAGAGACGGTTGTCCAGTCTGCTTGCAGACGGCCCGCTTCCCGGTCCGGACCAACTGCGGCCATTTGTTCTGCGGTACGAGAATCACCAGTGTGTGTCTGGAGCCCGGAGGGGTTCCGTCTGAATCGGCTCTCACCTGACAGCTTTACTCAAAATCCTCCTCCTCAGAGGTGTCCGGTTATATGGAGACGGAGAGTTAACACAAGCTAAACCTCAAATTCAAACCTCGTGAAGCCCCCTTACTGGTTGGGAAGCAGTGCATTATGGTCACGACCGTTGAATGTTACAGTAGATGAAGTAGTGTCGCTGTATGTGTTTGATTCTGCAGCTCCCTGTCTGATCGCCTACTGGAGACACGGGTCCTGGTTGGATGCAATCAGCTGCCCTCTCTGCAGACAGAAGGTACATCCTGCACGGTCCCATGAAGACACAGTCCACGTTTAGTTTGAGTCTAACTTCAGTCTAACGTTTTAGTCTTCGGACCGTCTCCACACGGTCAGGTCGGAATAAATCGCTCCTGATCTTCCAGGTCAGTGTGCTGTGCCACCTGTTCAACGAGACTCGATCGGACCGCCAGTCAGAGGAAGTCCTCGGGGAAATCACAGACTACAACAAGCGTTACTCTGGAGCCCCGCGAAGGGTCAGTTTATCTAACCTGATCAGGAACTCTTCTTAACGTCTTTACTCAGTATAGTTTTCCCCTGTTCTCCACCTTTTTCACCTGTGTCTGAATCAGGTGATGCAACTCTCTCTCTCACAGCCTGGTGAGAAATCCTCCACCGCTCCCTCTGATAGTAGGATTAGTAACAGGATTTGTGGTTCTATACAACCAGTATCTCCGGACAACAGAGGTGTCCGGTTAACGCGCCTGGCGTTGACACACCTAGCTGCCCTACTTAGGACGAGTGTTACCTTTCCTTTGAAAGGACTGATTCCCCCACATGGACCTCCTTCACATACTCTCATGATGGAATGATGGGTCTGTTTGAGTTAAAGTACACTGGTCTTCAAAGTATGGCAGCTGGATTTTGAGTTTAAACAGATACATTTTCCACACATTTTTTATGTTTTAATATACATATATATATATATATATATATATATATATTATAGGCAATCCATATACAATTGTTTGCATAATATTCTAGATACCATATTAGATCATAAGGAATGTGCTCTTGCAGTCCTATAGCAAGTCTTTTTTTTTTTTTGTAAAAATGTTTACAAGATCAAATCCTAAAATATGACTTTTTAAAACTGCATTTGTTGTCTTATTGTTATATGTTGTACAATACAATCCTCACTTTTAAGGGAGATACAAAATCTAAACGTACAGAAACGTATAAGAGGAAATCTTGAGTCTACATGTGCTGCTTCTTCCTGCCTCTCTTTTAATATTAATATTTACATCCACATGTCACGTTTGAACGCTCATATCTCGAACCATTTGATCTGACCCCCTCCAGGTGACGGAGTACCTGTGCGACGCTCCCCTTCTCCTGCAGCTAGCGGCCCGAAGCCTGGGCGCCATCGGAGGACTCGTGTGGTTGTTTTTCTTCAGGGTGGCCCTGTGCTGCGTGGGGACCGTGGTGTCCATCTCCTCCACTCCTCAGGACGCCGCCGCCTCGTCAGCAAATCCCCTGGAAACGGACCCCTCCCTGCACGGACTGCTGGGGGTCCTGGATGATCTGGTGGTGGTCATCCTGCTCCTCATCTGCGTTATCAACATCAACCAGCAGATGGCGCCAGAGACAGGAGGACGCTCGGTTCGTGCCGAGGCCTCAGGAGGAGTGATGGGGCGCTCGCTGTAGACGGATTTGTCCACAAGCTGTTTGACGTGGACTTTTATAGGATTTCTTACTTGTGGCTGTAGTTGGATTAGTGGATGCAATAATATTGACGACAGCACTGTCCAGTCACGTGTTTACAGGGCCTATGTAAGAGCGTTCTCTAAAACACAATGTGCTGGTTCAGCTGTGGTCACAAATTCTTATTCCGTAAAGTTGAAGTACCTGAGGTCTGGAGTGTTTGGTTGGGAGTAAATCACAATTTCATCCTTTATTTTTTTTACCCCCCAAATAAACAGTTTAGTGTCATTTTGACTCCAACTGGGCAACAAGCTCAAGACAAGCCGTCAGTACTGTAATAGTACTATGTAAATACTTGATATATATGTGTTTTTGTGTAAAATAAAGAATATTTATTGACTTAAATGGCTCTTCTTTTTTTTTTAAATGATATGACACACTACACATGCTTCTGTTTTATTATGTATTTATTTGCAAATCACATTTCTTAGTGTAACACTGATGACGTCAGCGGACCTGATTGGTACAAAACATATTTGTAAAAAAAAAAAAAAAAAAAGCAATTGCCAAAAAATTGCAGAATGTGTACAAAGAATCCTCAGTTGTCTTTAAGTCATAACGTAGTACAGCAGGCACCATTAACAATGTAACCAGACCCCCCAAAAACCCCCCAAAACCCCCAAAAACAGATAATACTAGGACCAGAAATGTAACCGGAGTGTCGTCACTCTGTGCTGCTGCACCAGGCCGCGGCGTTCTGGAACATGCGTAACCAGGGCGAAGGTGTGAGGGACGCTCTGAAGTCCCTGGGGGCCCAGGGCCACTGCCAGCCCAGGGTGCAGCGCTCCGGGTGGGGCATCATGGCCAGGTGCCTCCCGTCCCTGGAGCAGAGCCCCGCCACGCCCCGCGGGGAGCCGTTGGGGTTCAGAGGGTACTCTTCGGTGGGGCGGCCCTGGTCGTCGAGGTAACGGACGGGGGCGAGCCCGCCGGAGATGATCTGGTCCTGGGACAGGGAGCTACGGAACTGCATCAGACCTGTGAAGGAAAGAGGGGGAGGAGAGGGGGGGGATCAATATCAAACACAGCTGTTGATTACAGAACACACTGACCTGATGAGTCAGCAGAATGAATCAATGGGTGCGACAGCACTGCACCTTCTCCATGTGCGACCCAGACTCCCAGAGCCGAGCCCTCCATCCCTCTGAGCCAGACGGACGGGGACTCCTGGATCCCAACGCTGACGAACCGGGACTCAAACCTGCCGGACTTATTATGAGTCAGCACCACTTCAGTCTCTGGGGGAGGAGGATTAGAGAAGCATTTTAAAAATCAGAAACCTCTCAGACGATAAAGTTCATTTCTTCACGTATATGTATATCTGTTGCGTCGTCTCCGCTCGCCGCTGCAGCATTCGTTTTCCCTCTTACCTGCTCCTTCCTCCCCCACCCAGCCCAGCAGAGCGAGCAGCTGGCAGCCGTTACACACTCCCAGACTCAGCGTGTCGTCCCGCCGCCGGAACCGCTCAAACTCAGCCTTGGCCTTGGGGTTGTACGCAACAGTGGCGGCCCAGCCTATCACAAAGGATGAATGGAGTTAAATCACGCGAGTAACACAGTGGTCTACGATTGTGTGTGTGTGTGTGTGTGTGTGTGTGTGTGTGTGTGTGTGTGTGTTTATTTACCTTTAGCTGATCCCAGGACGTCTGCGTAGCTGAATCCGCCAACGAACACGACCGCTTTGAAGGACTCCAGAGTGATGGAGCCAGAGCACAGGTCCTGCATGTTGACGTCCCACACCTGCACCAAAAACACGAAAGACAAGAGTCACGCCCACCGGCCGCACAGCTCAGGTCAACAACGCACGTCCCGTTCATAGAGATCTGGGTAGTTACCTCAAAGCCCGCCATGTGCAGAGACGCTGACATCTCTCGGTCTCCGTTGCTGCCCTCCTCCCTCACCACGGCAACGCGAGGCTGACCTGAAGGAACAGGTAGATGTTAAGCATCAAGCACTTAGTGGTTAGAATCAGACTGTCTGGTTTGGGTTCTTACTGAGCTGGCTGACGCTGGGCACGTCAGAGGGGTCAAAAGTCAGTTTGAAGTAGGGCTGTGTCCTCTTGGCAAGCCCCTCCTCTTCCTGTTTAACACACATCTCGTCGGCCTGGAGGCGCTCCAGCTGGAAACTGGTGTCCTCCCATGATGCTCTGAGGTTGGGCAGCGGCTCTCTCAGAACCTCCTGTCCGTCCACGCGAACGCTGACCTGAAAGGCGAGCGACAAACGGTCACCACAGATGAGGTGAAAACGTGTTGTTTTTTTTTTTTAAGGTCTAAAGGTCGACGTCTCACCACAGCGTCCGGTCCGAAGCCGCAGGTCCTGCCGACGCGGCGGCACCGCACGCCGGCGTCGCCGTATCTCTGGCACACCGTCTCTGCGTCGCGCTGAGACACCTCCAGAACCAAACCCAGCTCCTCGCTGAACAACAGCTCCAGGACTGTGCAGCAGAAGCACGGCGTGAGTTCACGGGTCAACAAGCTACACAGTTTGCTCCCTGCAAGAGTCGCTCACTGACCTCCAGCTCCCTGCGACGACAACTCGACATCGATCCCGCGGTTTCCCGCAAACGCCATCTCCAGCAAGCAGGAAATGAGGCCGCCGTCGCTGACGTCGTGTCCGGCGGTCAGCAGACGATCTGAAGGAACATGTGTGGATGAAAATATAGAACACGTTCAAAACGGTTGCTGCGCTATTTCAAATTTGATCAGAGAGGTAATAAATTATGACACAATTAACAAGGAGGCATTGAGCACTAAAATGTACTTGACAATTGTTTGATTGATGCAATTTGCTGGTTTTATTTGAATTGTTTTAATTTGAATTGTTTGTTTTTTGTGATTTTTTTCCCATATTTTTATGTTGTTTTTAACTGTTAAAAATCTCAAAAATATCCTGGCTAAATAAAACATTATAATAATAATAAAAAAATATAATAATAATAAAAAATACCCAATACAACCACCAGGTGGCTGCGTATCACAGCACAAAGCTGTGGCCGTACTATTAGAGAACGCTAGAGAAAGACCAGCTCACGGACCGGACCACAGCTTCTTCCTGCTCTGGGACAGGAAGCTCCGTGTCTCTGACAGGAAGCTCACCGCGTACGAGTTCCTGCGTGGCGTTGAAGCCGGCGGCGAACACGTGCGGCTGCTCCAGGTCAGGAGAGCGGTCTCCCAGCTGGCCGAAGCACTGGGCCAGAGCCGAGCCTCCGAGACGATGGCGGCCCGGACTGAGAGGAACCCACAGCAGCACGCCTGCAGAACCGACAACAACAACAAGGGTCAGAGGCCGCTACAGAGGAGCGCCTGTGGAGTCTGCATTTCTTTTGTATATTTTAATAGAGAGAGAACGATGTCTGCTGTCTGGGAGAGATGAGGATATGACAACATTCAGACTTTTTTAAAAATGTATCTGCTGGCTTCTGAATATAAAGACGACCAGGCTGAGCATCGGACATGTGAAGCTAAAATGCACAAAATATGTATGTATTTTTTTATCACATTATTGAACAATGTACGTCTCAAAAGGCACGTCTCAGATGTTCCTCCGGTGTGAAATACCTTTTCCATCTGGATCCTCCAGGTCGGGCGTCACCGTGGCTGTGATGTCGGGACAAACGGCGTACGCCGAAATAACCAGAGCACCTGAGACACGAGTGGCAGGAAGTTAACCCGGGACACTCGCAGAACATGCTGGTCATAAACTGGCAAGAGGCCTCGTGTCCTAAAACGTGATGATTATCGGCACATCCCACACGTCTTAATGTCCCGTAGCCTACCTGGAGCTTTGACCGTCTCTTTGCCCACTCGGGCGGCCATGCTCAGAGAGTCCTTGCCCCCGTCGACGGCCACGCCCAGCTGACCCATGACCTCACACATGGCTTTGCAGGCGTCCCACAGACGAGCCCCCTCGCCGGGCAGCTTGGCGGCCCACATCCAGTTCCCGCTACACTTCACATCCTGAACACACACACACACACACACACACACACACACAGTCAAAAATGTTGACCAATCGGTGTGTGTGATCTGAACCAAAAATGTGACCTGAAGATCTAGTGAACAGAGTTGTTATTTCATTAAGTAGAGACAGCGTGCTCCGTCCATTGATCAAAGCACTGTTGCGTGTTCTCCGCTCACCTTCAGAGCCGTGACTCTGGCAAACACCAAATTGGTCAGAGCCTCTCCGACGGCCATGCGAGCGCCGGCCGCGGGACACACCAGGCCTTTGATTGGCTGCTCGCCGATGGCCGTGGCCGCTCCCTCTCGGCCGAACGGCGACAGGGCGACGACAGCCACGTCGGCCAATGGGGTGTGAAGAGGGCCGACGCATTGTTGCTGGGCAACTAGCCCCGTCACGGACCGGTCCACCTGAGAGAGGGGAGGAGGGGGGAGGGGGAGGGGGCGAAGACAGGGAGAGTCACAAAGTGTCTGCACAGACGCACTCGTAAAAAAAAGACAAAGACGGGGTGAGACGCACACCTTGTTGGTGAGATAGCGTTTGGACGCCACAGCGGGCAAACGCAGAACTCTGTCCAGAGCGTCTTTGACTTTCAGCCCGGCAGGAAGAGCCAGAGGTCGATGGCTCGGCGCCAGGCGCTCCATCTTGAACTCCTTCTGCGGCATCTTCCCCAGGACCCACTCCAGCTGCAGGTCCACGGGACAGCGGCCCCCGTCTGCCCGATCCCCGCTGCCTCCCTCGTCATCCACCAGCACGATCTGAGGCAGAAATTAAGATTCAAATAGATACAATATCGAATGGCTTTCGGCACGGTACTTCAGGGTGTTCAGCGGGTCGGTCGGCGTAACGGATGTGCGTTTATTGGGCTGAAACCTGCCTTGCCGTCTCCGGTGATGTTTCCCACGAAGTCGACGGGACACTTCTCCCTCCGACACACCGTCTCCAGGAAGTCCCGGTCCGACGGACGGAGCAGCAGGGCGTTGCTCTCCTGATACTCCGCCCCCCACAGCTCCAGCACACTCAGTGTGGGGTCCCCTTTCTGCCGCACAAAGACGAAGAGAAGGAGAAAACAACAAATGTAAATATATACAATAAATGCCGATGCTACCGTTAGCATCGTAGCATTTTCTGCGGCCCCCGGTTCCTGCGGCGATTACCTTGAATCTGCTGCAGTAGATTGTGGCTCCCGCTGGCTCACTGAGCTCCTTCAGCACGTTACCTGAAGGCGACAACGTGGCGTTAACTTCTGTCTCACCATCTGAGCTTTACGTAAACCCTGAAAAAAAATTTAAAGCAGATGTTTTCCGTACCGTTTCCTCCCGCCCCCTGATCGTGGATACTGCAGATCGGGTTCCCGCCGCTTCTTTCCAGACACGCCCTGAGAGCTCGGTTCATCTTCTGCTCCATCTCGGCGTCGCCCCTCTGCACCGCGCCCAGATCCCTGGCGCTGGAGTTGTCCCCTTGGACCTGTAAGCCACCAACGTATTTAAAAAAAAAAAAAAAACTAAACTTCTGCACCAGGTGAGGGCGCCGCCGTGCGATTTACTGTTGGCGACCGTACTTGCACAGAGGAGGCCGCTCCGCCTCCCACGCCGATCCTGTACACGGGGCCTCCGATCTTCACCACCTCCATCCCTGATCGGACGAGTGGAGGAGCAGAGGGACGCCGTGAGTCATTAATCGATGAGTGTGTGTGTGTGTGTGTGTGTGTGTGTGTGTGTGTGTAAATATAGCCTCTGCATTGATTACAACACGCTGAGCTGAAGCATTACCCGTCTCCGCCTCTTCTTTCTTTACATGCGCATCTTCAATAGAGCCGAGACCGCCGCTGAACATGATCGGCTTGATCCACTCCCGCCGCTCTCCGTCGGCCAGCCGCATGCCGAAAGAACGAGCAAAACCTGGGGAGGAGGGAACCAAGAGAGGAGACGACTCAAACATCGATCGATCCATCTGTAGACCGACAGAAAATCGATCGCAAGTCATTCATCGAGGTGGTTTCGGTTTCACTACCCGACAGGACAGGTTCTCCGAACTTGTTGCCGTAGTCCGAGGCTCCGTCGCTGGCCTCGACGGCCACCTGCAGCGGCGGGGCGAAGCTGGAGGGATACTCCCAGCCCTCGCCCTCAGACTCCCAGGGGAGCTCGTAACCTGCCGGCGGACGGACGGCGGAGAAAGAGCAACGTCACTTAACCGTCGAACATCTCGAAAGCGAAGAAAAGGTGAAGCTCGCCGCGTTTCTTTTTACAGACCGGGTATGTGCAGGTTGCCGAAGCAGTACCCAGCGGTGCCGGCGATGACGTGGCCTCCCTGTCCGGCACTCTGGACGTCTCTGATGCGACCTCCGGTGCCCGTGGTGGCACCGCTGAACGGAGCTACACCTACGGGTCAGACGGGTTTGATTAGGACAACACAAGAAGAAGAGAAGAGGACACTTAAAAGGGAATACTTCCCCAGCAAAATGATCATTTGTACATCAAATTCTGACCTGCGGAGAATCAAAAAAGTCTTGATGAATTGAAGTAAATGGGGGCTGATGATGATGATGATGATGATGATGATGATGATGATGATGATTCTGTACCAAACCGTTTGATCCACATAAGATGTAGTTTCACCGTCGCTAAACACGGCAACCGTTTACTTCAACTCATCGAGACTTTTAATCCGTTTCCTGCGTCTCTGTTCTCGGTGAAGGCGCGCGAGAAAAACAACGTTTCCTTTCCTTGACCGATTCATTTAGGGGTCGAAGTGCTCCTTTAAAAGTTGCATCTAAAACGACAAAGTGCTTTTTTGCGTGTCCTGACCTGTCGGGAAGTTGTGCGTCTCTGCGGTGAAGATGACGTGTCTCAGCGAGTGGCGTGTCTCATAAGGACTGGCTCTGGATGGATCTTTGGGGTAAACGCACTCCAGCTTCATGCCTCTGATACCACTGGAAACACACACACACACACACACACACACACACACACATTGAGTCAGTGTGAACAGAAACACACACACACACACACACACACACACACACACACACACACGTCACTCCTACCTGCTGTTGTCGCAGAACTTGATGACGTTGTTGTGGTTGCTGTGCCGCTGGGTGTCCATTATGAGGCTGAAAAGAGTCTGGTTCTGTTGCTGCCCGTCGATCTCCATCCGGCCCCGGAAGAACCAGTGCCGGCTGTGCTCGCTGCAAAGAAAAGACCGGAGGAGAATAAAACAAACCCACAGGAATAAAAGGGAAAAAAAGAGCTCCAGAGCAGAGCACAAAGAGCCCCCCCCCCCCCCCCCCGCTAGTCCCCACCTGTTGGACTGGGCCAGGTCGAAACACTCCACACTGGTGGGGTTCCTGTTGACCCTCTGGAACATCGACGTGTAGAAGTCCAGGTCCCAGGAGTCAAAGGCCAGACCTGCAACAACAACAACACAGTAAAGATGGAAAAGACATTTCACGTCTTCGTCTTCTTCTGCAGAATTTGATATTTAAAAAAAAAAAAGAAAAAAGCACCGCAAACATGAACTCATAAAAAAGTTTGCGCTCATTTAACACAAGATGCAAAATGAATCAAACCACAGTCACATGCACACAGGAAGTTCTGTGTAGGAGCGTCACACAGCATCCTAACATTGCATTATTTCAACTTCACAGAAGTTGAAATAATTTAGATGATTACATTAACATCCACTGCTTTAAGATGACGCCGTGTCACCTACATGAATATTAAACTCCACGTTTAACTCAAGTGGGGGAAACAAGAATAGTGAAATCAACCCTTGAGGGGAAAAATAATGACAAATTCCAGATTAGGTCTCCCTTTTTTTTTTTTTTTTTTTTTTTTTAATTAGAATCCTCAATTCGGCGGTTGAGCACGACAGAGACTACAAAGTGAGTACTGACATCATTCCGGTTGAGCAGCCGGGAGAATATTAATGAAGCCGGGCCGCAGCGGCAAGTCAGAACCCTGTGAAGGAGAGGAACGGACGGCCGCCGTCGGACATCATATCGACGTTACGGAACAAACCATGAAGAGAAACGCTGATATGTTGTTTGACTTATTGTTGAAAAGAGTCATCTGAAGCAGTCAGTGTCTACTCTCTCCATTAAACAGAGCCGTTTGTGTTTCGTTAGCTTCCACATCACATTTAGACACAGACGCACTACAAACACACTCATGCATGTGCAGCGTAATCAGCAGCAGCACTGCTGTCCTGTGACTTCAACCGGCTGCGTAATAAAGTCACGCATCATGTGACGTAATTACCTCCATCAGATAACACAGTGGACTCACAGAAAGTGGCAAGACTGAGGCACAAGGGAAGAGAGAAGAGAAGGAAGGTTCAGTCAAGAGAGGAGATGAAGAGGCCAACTGTCGAGAGAGAGAGAGAGACAGAGAGAGAGAGAGAGAGACAGAGAGAGAGAGAGAGAGACAGAGAGAGAGAGAGACAGAGACAGAGAGAGAGACAGAGAGAGAGAGAGACAGAGAGAGAGAGAGAGAGAGAGAGAGACAGAGAGAGAGAGAGACAGAGACAGAGAGAGAGAGACAGAGAGAGAGAGAGAGAGACAGAGAGAGAGAGAGAGAGAGAGACAGAGAGAGAGACAGAGAGACAGAGAGAGAGAGACAGAGAGAGAGAGACAGAGAGAGACAGAGAGAGAGAGACAGAGAGAGAGAGAGAGAGAAACAGAGAGAGAGAGAGAGAGAGAGAGAGAGAGAGAGAGAGAGAGAGAGAGAGAGAGAGAGAGAGAGAGAGACAGACAGACAGACAGACAGACAGACAGACAGACAGACAGACAGACAGAGAGAGACTCACCCAGGTCGTCGTTCGCCGTCTCCAGGGCGACCCGACCCTTCCCCAGGACGTCCACCTCGAACACCGGCTGCGGCTTGGCGTCCACGGCGAAGGAGGCGACGGGATGCCGATAGACGCACTCGGTCATGCCGTCGTACAGACGCTCGATCAGCCTCTTCACGTCTCCGCTGAGCTCCTCGGCGCTCTCTCCGTTCTTTGGCTGAAGGGGAAGAGAGACGGATCAGACTGAGCGACCGTGAAGCGGGAACACAGGTCCCCGAATCGGGTGTTCGTCTTTTGTCCGAGCGAACCTTGATCAGAAACCTGCGAGACAGCTCGACCCGCGTGACCTCAGGGAGGCCGGCGCTCCGGCAGATGGACACGGTGTTGGTGGACCAGGCGGTGGAGAAGTTCAGCCTGAAGAGCAAAAAAAACCGACAAAAGTAAAAGACTTTAAAAGACATTTTCAGTCGCACTTTGATGTGGAATTTTCTTTCTAAATGTCTTCTGTCTGAATATAAACTCAAATGTAGATTTTTTTTAAGACTTCCTTCATGTCTGAAGGGCCCTGATCGCCTGGTTACAAACGTTCAGTCTGTGGTTGCGTCACTGTGTGCCGCTGCCTCGCTGACTATAAACCAGGCTTCACAGCAGAGCCGCAGCGCGTAATGGAGCTCATCCATCAGACCGAGTGAGTACCTGGGTCCGATCTCCACCAGCGTCTCCCCGTCGCCCTCGGTGAGGTGAGGTCTGTCGGACAGCGGCTCGGCCTGCAGGGGAGGACGGAACAACCAGAGGAGGACCTGCGTCTGCTCGGCACCGAGACTCTCACAGCCTGAAAAACAACGAGGACAAATGTCTACGAGGCGAATCTACATCTGTGATTGTTATTGGGCCCGATGCAAAGTCTGCAAGGGTTCAGAGCTGTCCCGATGGCAGATTGTTTTTTTTTTAGCTCTTTATGAACACTTTCCGTGAGTCCACACTTCTGAAGACTCTGCCTGAGGGAATTACCCACAATTCATAGCAATGTGACATTAAACACGGGGTTACCATGGGGGGATGAATAGATTATTTGATATTTAACTCTCATCTCTTGAGGCAAGAGCCTAAAAAAACGATCAAATAAGGGAGCAAAAAGTATAAAATAAATACCCACATTTCTACAGAACACACAAAGTGTCGTCCCGTTTGTATTTCTACCATTTCGAGCCCTCGCAGCCTCTCACAGTCAACCATTTACCAGGTGATGTCAGTTAAGTCCCTGAGGGTTCAGGGTTCACGGCTTTAGTGGGGACCAGGAGGCGGAAGTCTTAAAAGCTGCATTCTCTCTCGTGTCCATCAGGGGGCGACTCCTCTGGTCGTATAGAAGTCTAGTCTAAAATGACTCTACTTCTCTCTTGATTTATTCCCTCAGTAAAC
>NW_027176969.1:752936-755436 GCF_023349555.1 Cebidichthys violaceus
CTTCAGCAGTTGAGTGTTTCTTTTAGAGAAGAAGAAGAAGAAGAAGAAGAAGAAGAAGAAGAAGAAGAAGAAGAAGAAGCTGAGACGCCTCGAGGAGTCCTGCAGGAACTTCTTCTGGTGGAGGTCTGGGGTGGTTCAGGTCTGCAGACTGACAGGATGGACCTTAACACACACACACACACGTGGGAGACGCTCCAGCTGTGTGCGCATGCGCAGTCGCTATGACTGAGTGGGAAGTGGTTACAAGGACAACAAAATCACTCTTTTTACCGCAGAACAACTTTGAAATTATAAAGTAAAAGTTGTCTGACAAGGACGCAACATATTTGTCATGTAATCCGGACTGTGTGGTGAATTCTGCAGTTTTATTTTAAATTAAAAATGAGTTTTTTTTCCAGTGTTTTTACAGTCAGGATACAGTATCTGGCTTTGCAGTGCTGTAAAGTAATTAATTACAACTTTGGGGTACTTGTACTTCATTTGATGCTACTTCATACATATACCGATAATACTTATAGAATAATAAATAATAATTTACATAATGTCACATTTTTTAAAACGAGGACAGATCTTCAAATTTTCCTTAATAATTTGTCTGGAAATAACTCTAAAAATATCAAAAGGCAAAAGAAGCTAATAAAGTATGTTTCTACTTTCTCACACTCTCACACACTCTCTCACGCACTCGCACGCACACACACACACACACACACACACACACACACACACACACACACACACACACACACACACACACACACACACACACACACACACACACAGAGAGAAGAGTCATTGAGCTGCAGTCTTAGATATATTTAATAAATTAAAGCCAAGGTACAAAAAGAAAACAATGTACATTTCACACACCCCTCCCCTCCTCCACCTACTACTCTTTTAAACTGTGACAAACTGATTTTTTAATTTTTATTTATTATTATTTCCCACCTCAGAATTAGACGACAGTACAGACCGAGGGACGTCCAATCGTACGCCGCTCGACTTAAGACTCGGAGGCGTCGCAGCTCACCCCGGAGCCGGTTCCTGCCTCGGGTCTTAAGTCTTAAAATCAGGTCCTTTCTGCAGTGTCTCCAACACTGAATACGTTTGTCCCCCTACCACCGCCCCCCCACCCACCCCCCCGCCCCGAAACCCCTCACAAAACACATACATGCTACATGTCTGCAGGCACCTCGGATAAGACAGAAGGATTAGACTGAGATAAAGTTTATCAGAGACCACAGAGTACATTTCAACGCTGAGTGGCATTAGATGTCAAACCGGTCTGCTGAGTCACCGGACGGCGTAGATATATATATATATATATATATATATATATATATATATATATATATTTTACAGCCGTCACGTCGCTTTAAATGGGATGAGCACAGAATGTGGGCCTTTGGACTCTTCTATACTGAACTCTCTAATCCTTCAGCGTCCTCTCCAAAAAGCCGGTGTCCTCGGGTTGGATGAGAGGACTTTAAAGAGTGGCGTGTTTTACGTGTGGATAACAGATATATAGACGGGTCTGTGCTGGTCGGTCCAGATGATAAGGAGGTTAGATGTGGGGGGGGGGGGGGGGGGTGAACTACTGGACGTGGTCGTCTTGAGTGAGTGAAGGTGTGAGGAGGCAAGTGAGCGCTCTTTGTTTTTAAAGATAGGAGGAAGTTATGGATGTGTACTGTAGGTCCAATATAAGTGCACTGAACAAGTGGGGGGGTGGGGGAGATACATCTGTGCACACACACAACCTCTCATACATACATACAGGTATGAACACACACACACACACACACACACACACACACACACACGCTCAAATACACAGAAGTGTTCAGCAATAACTGTTATATGCACAACTCGATTAATATTTTTGCACGATTACAGTGACTAAGCCGTCCTCCGACAGGATTCTTCATCCTCCGAACACTCGGTTCCCTCCTCAGTCTCAGCTACTATAACCCCCCCCCCCCCCCCCCCCCCCCCTTCACTCCGGGCAGTCCTGCTTCACCTAAGGGACCAATGCATAAGAGACGCTCTGCAATCGGAGGAGACTGCAGAGCGACCGGGTGGGCCTGTATGTACATGAGGTACAGCCCTGAGCACACAGGGCTGGTGAAGAGAGCAAACTGTTTTCAAGTCCAGTTGTGTGGTTTTCAGGCTCTTTTTTTCCCCACTCACAACCCCCCCCCCCCCCAAAAAAGGCAAATATAACGTAAAAAAACAAAAAAGGACAAAGTCACAAAACATTTCGTGATAATTTGGCAAAATGCAGAGATCCCAGGGGAGTAAGAAACGGTTGTGTTAACATCGTCTCTCCTGCAGAATCCCCTCCTGACATTGGCCCTTCTCTCTTCCCGTTAGCAGCAGCAGCAGGACTGGCGACCGCCGTCTCTCTATAATGTGTGTATACGTATACATTTATATAATTCCATTTTGATTTATTTTTGAAAAAATAATGTCAAAGTAGCTACGTACGACACCACTACTTCAC
>NW_027176969.1:760436-767936 GCF_023349555.1 Cebidichthys violaceus
CAGAGACGACTCAGGACAGGGGCCTCTACGCATCGGTCTCTTTCCTGTGTGTGTGTGTGTGTGTGTGTGTGTGTGTGTGTGTGTGTGTGTGTGTGTGTGTGGCCCCCCCCAGACCCCCAGACCTGCTATCTATTGTTTATTATCTAGAAATGCAACAGCAAGATAAAAGCGAGTACATCACCACAGTGTGCTAGAGCTGTACCGAACAGTCACAAGCTTCCTCCATGTGTGTGTGTGTGTGTGTGTGTGTGTGTGTGTGTATATATATATATATACTTTGAGGGTGATGACGTCATAAAACGTGTCGAAAATTCAATTAAAAATGAATAAAACGTACTAAAAGAATAAAGACGTTCGGTACAGCGCTAGAATATATTCGTGAACTGTTATTTTTTTTTTTTGTATTATTATTGTTATTTGAATCCGGTGGAATCAGACATGATGAGAAAACACTCAGGAGGTTCTACACCGCTGACTCGAACGTGACACATTTGAACAAGCGTTTCACAAGTCCCGCCCCCTGCCGGACCCCCCCCCCCTACCTTGCTGGAAGATGGACAGCGTTACCGAGGTCACCAGCTCAAACAGAGCCTTGATGGGCGGGAAGTGGTCCGTCTCGCTGGCGAAGATGTGCACCATCTGAAACGCACGAGTACGAGTGCTCTGGTGATTTATGACGCAGAGCTTTTGTGTGTTTTTTTTTTTTTTTGCGCAGTTTATTCAAAAATGTGCCAGAATTTGAAGATACGGTTGAGCTGTGGGAACAGACTTCTTTATTATAGCGACTTTGGATTCAATTAATCTAATTGCTGAGTTAATCGCTACAATAAATCAGGCCTCTTTAGGAAAAAAAAAAAAAATCTGCCCGTGTTGAAGGGTAACTTTGGTCATTTTTCAACCTGGACTCTTTATTTCCTCCCGTTTCTGTGTCTGAGTGAATAATGGGGACAGAACGTTTTGAATTCGGTCCGGTATCGAAGGGAGAGCGCAATCGCTCGAGGCAACTAACTCCTCACCGTCGACGTGTCGTCCACTTAAAAGTGCTCCTTCCTGCCGCCGCCAGACTCGGATTGTTATTGTGAGTGTCTGAACACATCGTGGGAAGAACCCTACAGAGACATATAGAAAACCTTTGGATTGAGAGAATCCAAGGTTTTTGAAGGTGAGGCGTTGCCTCGAGCGATTACAGAGCAAACCCCGTTTAGCAGCTGCCGGCTGCGGCGTTCTCCCTCGATACTGGAACCAACTCTTTAAAGAATTGTCCCCGATTAAGACACACAAACGTGGAGCTATAAGGACCATCAGTCACTGGTGCTTAGCTGATGAGCTCCTAAACAGCCCTTTCTGTGAAATCTATAAAACATCTCTGCAGGTAAGAATACTAATGTGTGTGTGTGCACATGTGTGTGTGTGTGCGTACCTGTCGCGTGAGGTCCAGAGCTGGGGCCTGGGGGATCGTGCTGTACATCTGTCCGAGCATCTCGCTGAGCTGAGACACCATGGGAGCGAAGTCGTGCAGCAGAGTCTTCACTGACTTCTCGAAGATGGCGCACACCGCCTGAAGGGACGACGCGACAGATCAGCTGCACACTTGGAAAATGTCACGTCCGATTTACTGACGCAACCGATTTCTCACAGAAGAGCGGCGGGGTCGAACGCGACGGCGACTCACCTCTACGACCTGCGAGTCATTGAGCCACTTGCTGAGCACGGTCTGGATGAGCGCGAACACTTGCTGCAGGACCACCACCACCTGGAAAACACAAACGAACCGTTGAGACACAGAGGAATGAACAGAAAGTCACACGCGCATGCAGCAGCATTAGCATTCACGCATGAGCGCGCGCGGCTATCGGCGGAATAACTGACGACTGCGGTTCAGCGGCATCCCTCCAACCAGCGTTGGCTCACGCTGCTCCACAACTACCACGCTGCAGCTTCAAAGCCTTTAAATGGAACGCATGGTCAGTATCCATCATCCGTAGATTCACCCCACTGATGGCAATGATGTGTGTGTGTGTGTGTGTGTGTGTGTGTGTGTGTGTAGGGACTGACTGGGTTTGGTCCAGGCGGAGGCGGGGCCGCTTTGACGGGTGGCGCCGAGCCGTCTGCCGCCTCGTCGTCCTGCTTGCTGATGTCGAGCGTCGTGAAGAGGTTGGACAGCAGCCCCAGGATGTGGATGATCGCTAGCTTGTTGGAGGGATTAGGCTGGAAGAGGGAAGAGGAAACAGATCGGGTCATTTGGGGATTTGCTCTACGAACCGACCCCGACCGTCTCCGGATCATTTAGTGCCCGAAGAAAAGAGAAATAAACAAAAAGTAAACATCGATGGAACACACCAGGAAAGAAATCAATAATTAGGTTTTCACTAGCGGTGTTGAATCAATGCTCCGTCTCCCTGGAGGTGATGTAACACTAGGATGAAAACAAGTCTTACATCCACATCTCTGCTCTGAGTTGATACAGTTAACTGTACAGTCTCTCTACAGCAACAGCAGCAGCAGCAGCAGCAGCAGCAGCAGCAGTGTACGCGCACACTTTGCATGAAGAAGTGACTCCGTGTCGGTGTTTACAGTCGGGGCCGCAGGTCAGACATCGTGGTAACAATGTAACCTGAAGGTTCTGCCCACTAGGTGCCGCTATTTGTCCGGCTGCGGAGCACAGCGCCTTGATTTGCTAGTCTGATGTAATGCTGACACATCAAAAAGCCGGACGGGGGGGGGGCATTGAGCGAGGGAGGAAGGTGTGAGAGACGGGGACGGCTTCATCTCACCTGACATCTCTATTCACCCCATCGTACGTCTCTAACAAGGGACCAGGAGGAATTCTGCTTTGCTCCACATATAGCAGACATCAAACTTGAGTATTTTTAGATAATATCCGCTCCACATTTGTCCCATCCAGTCTGACAAACTGACATTTCAAACGGGGATGAAGAATGTTCTGTGTGTGTGTGTGTGTGTGTGCACGTGTGAAAGCATGACCTGTCCTCCTCTCCAGTTGCTTGTGGTGTGTGTGTGTGTGTGTGTGTGTGTGTGTGTGTGTGTGTGTGTGTGTGTGTGCGTGTGCGTTTGCGTGAGTGAGAGAAAAGTGTGTCTTTGCGAACTCCTTGTGAGTCACTAGCCCATGTTGCCGGGTCAAATCCAATCTGGTCCCGCAGAGAAATGTTCCACTGCAGTGACACCACACGGAAACAAGGCCTGTTCCTATTGGCCGGAGTCCAGCTCTGCCTGCTCTCTCTCTGTGTGTGTGTGTGTGTGTGTGTGTGTGTGTGTGTGTGTGTGTGTGTGTGTGTGTGTGTGTGTGTGTGTGTGTGTGATGTTGTTACGTGTTGGTCTGTGTGCGCACCGTCTCATCCGCTAGCTTCTCCAGTTGCTGAATGTAAGGGGTGATGAGGGAGTGAAGGTTTCTTAGGATTTCTTCCACGGGGAGAGCGGAGAGCAGGAAGCCGAGCGCCTGCATCAGCCACATGCACTGACTCGTCTGCAAAAGAAGAAGAAGATAAAGGTGGATGAAGGTTTGAGCTCAACGTCTTTATTATCAGCATCATCATCTCAGCCGGGAGAGTCACGCCCGTGCACCTCCGCGTCCGTCCAACGGACTTAATCTCGTAACCGTTCGGGGCGGCCCGGTTACGGCCCGCGTGCTCGAGGACCTCTCGCGGTGGCAGTGACTCACATTTATGCCTAAAAAATAAAATAAAATCTTTACTGCCTGTTTTATACTGCTATTAACTGCAGGCTGACTCCTCACTCACTAGCAGGAAGGAGCCACGAGGGACGACACAGCTGAGTCCCAGAGACACGATACCGAGCTACCAGCGCACACACACACACACACACACACACACACACACACACACACACACACACCGAGAATTTATGAACTGCCGCTTATTCTCGAGTTTGAATGAAGTGTGTTTTACGGCGCCTTGGAGCCATTCGGTGTCTAACCGAGGGGTCGGTCCGCTGCAGCTTGTGTCCATTCAATCACACAACAGAGATCGAGATTTGCACTCTACTGAAAACACCTTTTTTTTTTTTGTTTTTCCCTGCACTGCGAGCTGAAGTCAGCCGTTTTTATTTATTTATTTAAATGTCAACTTCTGACGTGAAGTGAGAGTGAGAGAACACGCACTGACCTTGTGGATCTGCTTTATAAGCACCTCCTAGAGAGAAGAGAGAAAGGCAGAGTGAAGGGTGTGTTATTTTTTTTTTTTTTTAAAAGCACCGCAGAACCGACCCAAATTAGCAATAAAAAAAAAAAAAAAAGGAAAACCGAAAATAATGCAACGGAAGGGATTTCAAAGAGAAATGTTATTTCTGGAGAGCGGGAACATCACAAAAGTCTGCAAGGTACAAAGGGCCATCGGTAAAAAAAGAGATATATTTACAGGTAGGAGGGTAATATTCAGAGGAAAAACACTAAACTATGACAACAAAAAGACAACATTCGCTGAGATTTAGGTCATAAATTTGGCCGCCGTCTGAATTCCGTAGTGTTTTTATGGTAAGGATGGATAAGGTCCTGAGAGAAACATGTTTTCTTACAGATTTTTCAACTCGACGGTTGGTGAGAAAAATCTGTCTTTCTTGCAAATTTGTGACTTAAATCTCGGAGAATGTTCCCCCGGCTTCGTACCTAGAACCCCCACAACACCCTAATAAGCTTTTGTCTTTAAAGTCGAAACAAACACTGATTGCGTTTGGCTCTCATACGTGATAAACCGGGTGAAAACAAGATTTCGGCGTACCTGAGAGACGGCTACTATGTTGGTCGCGTAGGGCGGCAGGTCGTATTTGCATTCCCTGCAAATCTTCTTCAGCGTAGAGACAGACGAGACAGAGAGGTCTGGGTTCCCCAAAGCCTGCAGCACCAACGGCAGGACGCTGCTGAGCATCACCGGGTGGTCGGCCAACCATTCGGCCAGAGCACCTAGTGGGAGGTAACCCGGATGAGATGCGCCCGTGTTTGTCTCCAGGGTTACGCTGAATGTGTTTGATCCTCTTTAATCTCACCTATAGTGAACATCACCGTGTCCGCTAGTTGGACGTTGTTGATGTTGATTCGGGGGATGAGTCCGATCAGGCCCGGGATGACGTCAGAGTAGTTCACGTCTATCGTCTCCGCTATGGACTGGAAGCCGTACAGTAAGGCTTCTGTGTGCTGGAGGAGGAGGAGGAGGAGGAGGAGGAGGAGGAGGAGGAGGAGGAGGAGGACAGGTGATGAGTGTGACATTTTAACAATGAAAGAGGATGGAGATCTGTTGATGCTGCTGTGATTGATGCACATCTGCATGCTGCAAATATAGGTACTGATTTTTTTATTTATTATTCAGTTTGAATTCTTAATTTCCCTGTTTTAATGTTCACTCTATGTGTATTGCCCCTAATTATAAAGCACTTTGTGCTGCATTTCTTGTATGAAAGGTGCTACATTTTTAATATTAGTCAAGATTATCATAACATTACATTTTTTTTTAACATTACAGTCATTTTAGCAGACGCTTTTACCCAAAGCGACTTACAGTTCAGTATCTATCTACACACCGTAGACGCAGCTACGGGAGACATTTTTGGGGTTAAGTGTCTCGCTCAAGGACACGTTGACACGAGCCGGGAATCGAACCGCCGACCCACTGATTGAAAGGCGGCCCTTTTCACCACTTAGCCACGATCACCCCAGGAAAAGTTGAAAAGAAAATCCCCATTTGAAAGTGAAAATAACCCAAATGAACACAAAAATGGTTTAAATCCTGTAAATATATATTTGAACTCACTTTGAGCTTTTCTTTTCGGTTTATTTTAAGATAAGAGAGTGAACTTACAAGCTAAAAATAAATACCGGCGCTGAAGAAACTAGTTTATCAAATCCGGTATGACACATATTCAGTACGTCTCACCCACCTGCCACGATGTGGGCTGCTCCGCATTAGTCAACAGCCTCCCGAGTTTATCGTACAGGTTACTCAGCAGCTCCGCCCCCAGCATCTCGTACACGTACATGAGCGTGTCGGAGATATCCACCCTGAAGGACGGACGTGCGACAAGCAGACATTTTAGGAGCGTGCAACCTTTGGAACATTACGCGATAACGTTTTGTTTTTTTGTTGTTGTTTTTTTTCCGCCCTCTCAGCTGCCAGTCCAGTTGAGAGTCTATTAGAGGGAAGCGCCGCTCCGAGTGCTGACCAATCAAGAGAGAGGCGTTTTCTGAAGCACTTACACACACACACACACACACACACACAGGGACGGGGTCCGGCATTAACGCACCTGTAGATTCTGAATTGCTCCTTCTCGTCGGAGGACCAGGATGCGTACTCCTGGTCGGTGGGGAACTGGGCTTTGTGGAGCAGAACATCCACCAGCTGGAAATACACCGGCCTGTAGACCTGCAGGTACACTGCCTGCTTATCCGCCTCGAATGACATTATCTCATCCTGAGGAAGGAAGAAAGGAAGAAAAAAAAAACTGTTTTTAGTATGGAACATAAAAATTATTCCTGCACTTTAAAGCCCCAGAATATATCTGTTACGACTCACTGAGGCTATTAACAGAGACACAACGGCTGTAAAATAACAGCCGCCCAAATGCGGGTCAATTTGGTCGGTACCAGTTACGACGGTGGGTAAACAAAGGAGAGGGGGGGCACTTTAACGAACGATTGAATTGTTACTCGTAAAAGTCAATTCAATCGTCGGGTGCCGGAGCGGAGCAGAGAGGACCGCGGTCTGCTGGAATCAGGAGCGCCGTCTACGAGGACGACCAGAGAGGAGCTCTTCCTCTTTTGTGATCGCGCTAAGAAAACAATCGATTATCTAATATAGATAACGACGCATTGTCTGCTTGCTCAAACTCGTGTTGGATAAGGTAGAAGACTTTTTAAAAACTGTAGATAAAGACCAGTGAGAAGCAGGTACGGCGGGATAATCAGCGGAGTAACGGCCCACTGTTGATCGAGAACCGCGGATTAATTGCGCCGTTTAACGCTAACCGCCGCGGTGTGGAATAAAGTTTTAGTGACGATCGTTATCCGCCGATAGTCAGTGAAACGTGCGATCGGGACATCGCTTGTGTCGTCACGTTGTCGTGATGCGTTCGCGTGTAATCTCGTAAAACGTAGCGTTGGTGAGAAATCCGGTTGTTTGAAGGAGATGTTTACGACATGAATAGATATTAGAGATGAATTATGAGCGGTTTACACTAAGCTCCAGCAGCTTATAATACATCATTTGACACGATTTGTTCTCATCCATAAAATCACAATCTCATAGATCTGCAATTAGTATCGGCGGCAAAAAAAAAAAACGGATCAGGGATCTTTAAAAATTATATTTGCTCCCTTTTTTTTCCTTTTGTGCTGATCCGATCCGTGATACGACTCGAAGCGTGAGTTTTATGATCCGCTGCAGCGCTACTTACTTGTAGCGTGTACCAGAAGGTGAGCGTGAGCGAGCTGGTGGTCTCGTTGACCGGGTAGTGACCGGGGACGCCTGTACA
>NW_027176969.1:772936-774246 GCF_023349555.1 Cebidichthys violaceus
CGAGCCTTCACCGCCCCGGGGCTGTCCGTCCGCCGCAGCAGCTGCTGCAGTAACGGACCCACCGACCCCCACTCCCGGCCAGGGCGCCCCGAACCTAAAGGGGGGGGAGGAGAGAGGAGAAGGAGGGTCAGACCGCTACTGTATCGAGTTCCTCCGGTGGCTCAGTTTAAGGTTTTCTAGAGACGCATTTCAGTAAGTTCTCAAAAAGGTATTTGAGGTTTGATACCTTCTGATGAACAAATGAATACAAAATAAAAAACCGGTGCCGCATGCAGACGTACCTGTCCCTTTTCTGTACTGCGGCAGGCGGCTGGTCTGGAACTCCTCGGCAGGACGGTGAGCAGCTCCAGCAGCGCCAGGCAGCGCGCCCGCCCGTCCACCCCTCCCCCCTCCTCCTGGAACACCCGCACCATCTCGGCCACGGCGCCGGGCCAGGCCTCCGGCATGGTGTTGAGCGCCAGCGAGGCCAGGGCCACGCAGAGCCGGGTGAGCACCATCTTGGAGCCGGAGGAGAAGCAGGCGATCTGGGAGAACAGCTGGGTCTTCAGAGACTCGTACTGGTCTGTGGGGATGTCGGACCAGTAGCGAGAGATCTTGGTGTGAAGCGCGCTGGCGCCGAAGTACTGGATCTCTGGCACCTGCGAGAGACGACGGGATCGATGTTGTGTCGACAATTCACGGCAATATTATTGAGTGCTTTTGATGTTTTGAACGACCATTCGGAGGCCAATAAAAATGACGCAAAATGCTTTTTTAGTGTGTGTGTGTGTGTGTGTGTGTGTGTGTGTGTGTGTACACGATACCTTATCTGGGCTCAGGAGGTTCCAGCAGAACTGCCAGGCTTGAGGCGAGACCTGAGCCTGCATGAGCCACTTCTGGGCCAGATTCTTGTTTTCTATATTGGGATCATAGTACAGCTGGTGCAGGGCCTGGAAAATGACGGAGAGGAGCGTAAAGAAGTCAAAAGAATCCATACCGTCTGTGAATGAGGTTCATTTTCAGACGCGTCCGCAAATACGCTACACGTCGACAACGGCGGGCATCAGAGGCCGACGGAGAGGAGAGAGAGAAGAGTCCTTTGAGCTCTTGAGCGACGAAAAGAGCCTGGTTACCTTGTGAGAAAAGAGCATCTTTTCTCACAAGGTAACCAGGCAAACACGAGTAGACGGTTTACCCTCGAAAACCTGAGCAATGGAGAAAGCAATGACCTGAAAACAGCACTCTGAAGTACAGCTCGGAGTAATTTGAGCACTTGAGTGCAGGGAGAACAAGAGGATGTGAGCCAAAGAGGAAAAAAAAAAGCAGATAAA
>NW_027176969.1:774346-776846 GCF_023349555.1 Cebidichthys violaceus
GACCCGCTCACTGCCGGTGTCCGATCCTTCTTGCGTTACGTCACATTTTCATAAAAAGATATTTGACCTACGAGAGTGTGACCTCACCGCGAGATACACATACCTCAACATATCCTGAAACACAGCGCTTCCTGTTTTGGAAAGAGCAGCTATTTCGCTCGGCTGAATGTCAGTTTCACGCCTGCCGACGAACAATCGAGCGGTTAGCGGACAGAAGATGTCGGTGCTTTTGGCCAGCGGCAGGTCAGAGGACAGGGGAATCCTCGTGTTAACTTGTCACAGGACACTTTAAAAAATAGCACATGTAGGAGGTGTCCAAGGGTGAAATTGTTAAAAGGTGTGTGCAGAGACATTTACAGTGCCTGGAGTGTATACAACGAGCTGCATATGTCTGCCAGTGGAAAGGGGACATTTGCGCAAGATGTGAACTGGCCAAACTGGACACAGGCCCAGGGGCCCTTCACCAGCTACATGTTACTCAGTAGACTCAAAATGATGACAAAGTGACTGAAAATGACCACGAAGAGACTCAAAGTGACGACAGAAAGACTCAAAATGACTTCAAAATAGACCAAAAACAAACTGCAAACAGATGCAAAACAGCTACAAAGAGACACAACATGACTACAAATAGACCAATCTAACTACAAAGAGATGCAAAACAGCTGCAAAGAGGACACAGCGACTCACAACTATGAAAAAGGCGAAACACAACTACAAAAACAGACACAAAGCAACTACAAAGAGACTCAGAGTGACGACAGAAAGACTCAAAAGGATTACAGGAAAGACACAAATTGACTTCAAATAGACCAAAACAACTACAAAGAGAGATGCAAAACAGCTACAATAACACACAAAAAGACTCTGACTGTGAAAAGTGGAAACATAACCATAAAAAGATACACAGCGCAAACTACAAAGAGACACAAAATGACCACAAATAGAATTAAAATAGACGACCAAGACTCGAAATTACACAAAACAACAACAAATAAACACAAAATGACTACAAATAGACCAAACTAACTACAAAGAGATGCAGAACAGCTGCAAAGAGACACAGCGACTTGAAACTATGAAAAAAGGGGAAACACAACTACAAAAACAGACACAAAGCAACTACAAAGAGACTAAAAAATGACCACAAAGAGACTCAAAGTGACGACAGTAAGACACAAAATGACTTCAAATAGACCAATCTAACTACAAAGAGATGCAAAACAGCTGCACAGGACACAGCGACTCACACCTATGGAAAAGGGGAAACACAACTACAAAAATTAGACACAAAGCAACTACAAAGAGACTAAAAAATGACGACAAAAGACTCTCAAAATCACTACAAAGAGATCCCAAATGACCACAGAGTGACACAAAACGACAACAAAAAGAGGCCAAATGACTATGAAGCCTATGAGTGTCGCTCCTGTACAGCGGAGGTGGGGGGGGTCTCCTGTCTGTCTGTGCCCAGGGGGCCCAAGTGTCTCATAATCCGCCCCCATGAAGACGTTGGTGTGACTTTGAGTGGATTTTGTGTCTCCGCTGGAGGAAAGTGAGGTGTATTCTGCGGCTGAGGAGTTCAAAGAAATCAACGCGTTGTTGCTCAGAGAATCGTCGCCCGGGGCGATGATCTGGACGTGGCTGGCTCAAGCTAGTGAGGAGCCAGAGGGAGCGGTTGCTTTGTAACTCCCCAACTCCTCTCGTCATCTCTTGACGTGTGTGTGTGTGTGTGTGTGTGTGTGTGTGTGTGTGTGTGTGTGTGTGTGTGTGTGTGTGTTGTGTGTGTGTGTGTGAGTGTGTGTTCGTCCAATATGGGATTTCTGACAGTGATACAGATTCCCATAAACCTGCTGATGAACGGTATATTATTTGTCTTCATTTTGTCGTTTTCTCTTTAGTTCCGTACACCGTGAATCATAAGCAATAAAGAACATAAGGATGCAGAATGGATGAACAGTAGTTTTCTAAGACTTTACTTGTGAAGACCGAGAGAGTGATTTGAATTCTTGTGCTGCAACAGAACAGGAGTTCACGTGAATAAAAACTACGCCGTTAAAACATTGTAAGAATTTTTATACCACAAATACATACATGAGTGCTATTAATGAGTCCTGGATCGAGTGCATTCATTCAGAGTGTTAACCAGCATCCGTAGGCTCAGTTCATCAGATTAAAGTTAAGATTTTCATCAAATCAAAACCCCGTTTTTTGACACCATTTATGGCCGGCCTTTTTCCCCCCAAATGCTATTCAATACATTTATGTTCTGCAATTATATTTCTACATGGCCGTTGTCATTATTAGTGGCGGAGTCCGCCGTTCAGATTGTCTACCTAAGCACAAGAGATCCACAGGACAGTGATGCATGCATGTAATCCAGCGCAATCTTATTTTAACAGCGTATCAGAACTGTGTTTAAGTTACTGCTAATGCTAACTGAATAGTTCCTACTGCTGCTAGTTTCACATTAAAAGCGTTCAACTGTTGAAACACGGGG